>NW_021703780.1:2063267-2146334 GCF_005190385.1 Monodon monoceros | reverse complement strand
TCCCCCTCCCCTCCCCCTCTCCCTCATCCTCTGGCTCCAGGTTCCTTCCCTTGCCCATCTTTGAACTAAACAATGCCCTAGGAATTGTTGGGAGTAAAGGTTTTGAAAGTTAATATTTAAAAATAAGCAGTGGGGGGCTTCCCTGGTGGTGCAGTGGTTGAGAGTCCGCCTGCCGATGCAGGGGACACGGGTTCGTGCCCCGGTCCGGAAGGATCCCACATGCCGCGGAGCGGCTGGGCCCGTGAGCCATGGCCGCTGAGCCTGTGCGTCCGGAGCCTGTGCTCCGCAACGGGAGGGGCCACAACAGTGAGAGGCCCACATACTGCAAAGAAAAAAATAAAAACAAAAAAATAAAATAAGCAGTGGTGATTGAAATGCCTCTTTACTGGCTTGGGAAGTACTCACTAGGTCCAGCACACCATCCATGGGACAGAAGTCAGATCGGGGCTTTCTGAGCTGTTTACGTCCAGCTGCTGCCTCGCTGGATTCCTGAGGCTGCTTCCCATGAGCCAGGAGCCTGTCTTCAAGCCAGCAGGTCTGTGTCGCGGCCTGCAGCTCACACCCCATTGTGGCTGTCAGCAGGGCCAGCTCTTACTCTCTAAGCCGTGCAGGGCCCGACCAGAAAGGGGACCTGATGGCAAGGCGGGCGCTGGGGCTCAGAGTGCTGGCTCTGTTTGGCATCTCGGGGACCGACGCTTGGACGGCTCCCAGACACGTACCCCGCCAGGAGGGATGCTTGCTCCTGGAGAATCAGTGGGCTGCTTGGCTGCGGGGAGAGCCTGAAGCCCTTCTGATCAGAAGGAGACTCGCGCTCCCCCAGCCCCGTTCCTCCTGCACAGATCAGCTTCCAGAAAGCCGGCGTTGTTCCAGAATCTCCCACATGGGCTTGCACAAGGCCCAGTGGTTCTACAGGTTCTGCTCTTTCCTGAGAAGAACTGAGTACAGGAAAGTTGACTTAATACATCCTTAAAAATCTGGTTTCTTTCAGAGTTGCCCGTTACAGTCACTTATTTGAAAATGATAACACAGTGGTGTGGGGTTGCATTTTTCAGTAATAGCTTCTAAAACCTTAAAAATTTTCTCTTAAGGCGTGTGTGTGTGTGTGTGCCTCATGGCTGTATAATTAGAAGTAAACTCAAATCAGAATTGGGGCATGATTGGCCCCTTCCATATACAGCCACAGTTGAAATTTCTAGAATTACAGGATGAGTGTTCTTCTGAAGCTGGTACAAATGGATTGAAACCAAAACTGGGAAAGTGTGAAAACCTCATGTCCTTTGACTTCTTTGTAAAAGAATTGCAAGAGGGCGTTTTCCAGGAGTACTGCTGAATGTGTGTAAAACCAGGAAATAACTCTGTGACATTCATAGCGTTAATACCGCGCAATGAGTCAGAAACAGAGTTGGAACAAAGCTAGAGTGCCCTGCCTGTCATCAAAGAGCAGGGGTCTGACACGTGACCAAGCCGGTCCTCATCACACGGAGGCTTGGGGCACAGCTTTCCTTGTGGTCCATGGGAGCCGTGTCCATGATGCACACGTGGTGTCAGGGCATCAGCACGGGAGCCAGACCCCTGGGTTCAGATCCTGGCTCTGCCACTTCCTGGGACCGTCTCAGCTCCTTTGTGCTTCAGTATCTCCAGTTGTGAAATGAACGTCGTGATAGTACTTACCTCGTAGGACTCCAGCGGGGGGATTAAACACAGTGTACCTACAGTTCTCCAGACTGTGAATATGTTTAGATGTTGGCAACTCTGATGATGACGATGGTGGTGATGGTGTTGACAGGTACTTGCCAGCCTGCTTTGCATCATCACCCAAATCAGAACATCGCAAAATAATCTGATAGAAAGTCACATAGATAGAAACAAGTCTATTACGACATCCATTACCTAAACTAAAGTGAGATGTGAGAGGATTCTTTTTACCAGGTCCACCTGTCCTTTTATCCTCCAGCTCTAAGATTTAAAATCTCCTTTATCACAGCAGAATCACGAGTTAGTGACCATTTCATGTGGGTATAGTGACACCATTCTTCCTGCTTTCTTGAGCCTTTTGAGTAAACATTTCTCATCGAAAGTGAAATAATATTCCCCCGACTTCTTATTAGTGAATGGGAAAAGGACCCCTACAAACATATCAAATGAGTGAAAATCACTGTGGTTTGAGGAATGAGAGTTTTAGTCAGTGCCAAGGAAGGGAAAGCCTTATTCTCTGCTTCCTCGAGTTTTTTGCTACTAAAACAAAGTAAGTGTTTGGATGGAAAATGCAGCAAATTAATATTTTGTGTTTGTTATTTTTAATTGAAATGAGGTTGCAGATCAGTGGATTTTTATGTTGCTGAAAGAGCAAATACACATAGTTCAGTATTCTAGATTTACATGAAATTTGAATGTTATGATTTGAGAAGTTAGTATCCCAAGGAAACCTTCCAAAATAGCATCACATCTGAAATCCTAAACATGGCTTGATTGTTAAGGGCACTCAGGGAGCTTCATAAAATTAGAAGCTCCCAGGCCCCTCACCAGCTTACCTAATTGCAATCTGTAGAAGTCAGGCTTGAGAATTTGTATTTTTTAAAGCACCCCAAGTGATTCAAAATACACATGATTAAAAAAAAAAGTATAGTTTCTAACCTGGACCATCCTCATTTTTTCGTCCTCTTTTTTGGGGCACCATCTTAATGAAAAATAACAAATGTTATACTTGAGATAAAATGACCAGGGACCCCAGTTCTCTGTAAGCCTCAGGGAGAAGTTTTGAGGCTGGGTGGACTTCCTGCCCCCACGTGGCATGGGCCCACCGTGCACGGCTGCCGAGCCCTCTCTAGGAGACGTGTGCACACACCCTGTGCTTGCACTGGAAGAACACCTCCCACCTGAGGTCACAGCACTGGTTACACTTTCTCTTCGCCTGTAGACCTCCTGCTAACTTCTGGTGGAAAGAAGGGACCTGGCCGGGCCCTGGCTTCCTCCTGTCCTGGCTTCACTGGCCGCCATAAATGCACGTGATGTACTTACGATGAATTATCAACACTCATCTGAGTGCTTCTTTAGGGTCACATTGCAAATGTGTCCTACATATCTTTAGAGCAAAGAGCTGTTTCGATTGGGTGTAATACAGCGTGAGTGGCCGTTAACGTGGATGAACAGCTGTTTACAGGGTCCTCATATTGCAAGGCTCATTCTGTTCTTGAAGGATTCCACGGGGACTTCACGTCTACATGTAATCATGTTCAACTTCTATGTGAATTCAAGGCTTGGCTCCTAGTAATTTTCCCATTTGTTACTTCATGGTTATTATTTTTAAGGCTGAAAGTTTTCTGCAGTTTTTAATTGTTCTGCAGTGAGGAAATATAGATCCTCTTTCTAATAGCTGATTTAAAAGATAAATACAGAAAACAGAGATTGGGCCATTTGGAAGGTTAGATTCCACACAGTCATGAAAGCAGTGAGACCAACATTGTGTGCATTTGTGTAACTTTGATGCCCCATGGGTTTTCGGTGTAACTGAGAGTTCCCTCAAAAACAAAGAAGTCACTACCTCGGAGTCTTCGGCAGCATATAAAAATGCATTCATTTAGAACATTTAGGATGTTATTAACATCTAACTACATTTAGTCTGGAATAGGACATGTCTATCTCCTTTTCAGAGGTTCCAAATGAATTTTATGTCCTTGGGGTAAGAATGACAAGTATGTCCAGTATCTACACATACGAGGGTCCTTTCACTACATGCATGTAGCTTTTGATCAATCTATAAAGTGATTTGGACACCACTATTAGTATTCAGAGGTGATAGACTTCGGAAGGCGGTATCACTCACTCCATCCTCTTCAGACAGCGTATCGACCCTGCTCTTTCTGAGGTCAGGCCCAGGCCACACTCTGCTGGGGCTGCCGTGCTCCCAGCTGGCTCTGCTGTTGCCCTTGGCACCACAGCTGCCGCCAGGCTTTCAGCCAGCAAACTGCGAGCGCTCACGTCGCACAGCGTGCCTCCACAAAACACCACGATTCCGTCTCCGTGAGTTTTGCGATAGCTGGGTGTCTGTTCCCCCCAGTGTTCGCACGACCTCAGCGGTTTACACGGTGTCGCACGACCTCAGCGGTTTACACGATGTTGCACTTTCCCAAGTTTTGTCTCAGTGAGCTGATATTTTAGGGAATATCTTAGGTGGAGAAATGTTCGAAGTAGAGTTGAAATAAATATGAAGAAAAAGGATTTGGAATGTAATTTTTGAACTGTGGGAATCTCCATGGGTTTATCGTAAAAGAAGAAAGAACTCACTAGGTGTTGGTTATGGTATTGAAAAAGTGGCTTTGTAAATTCACTTTCAAGAGGTGTCGATAAATTTCTCATAAAGATCTAAATGCCGTATTTTGTTGGTTTTGTTGTTTTCTTTCATTTTCCTTCCCATTAAAACATGTCCACCTGGGATAACCGTTCACTTCCCCACCCTTTATTTCGAAGGGTCCATTTCCACCTCCTGTCCATTTAAAACAAAGTCACTCCCACATAAGCAGTCAAGCACTTTCCATCATTTCACTTCCTGCTGTCCTTGGGGATCCCTTGTCCTGCCAGACCCGAGCATGTTATACCTCATGCTGGGTACAGACATTTCTTCATCTGTGGCCCTGAACTGTCACATTTTCTGTTCTTTTAAGTCTGGAGTATCTGGGAGAAGCACTGAGACTTGAGACAGAGAGTTTGTGTGCATTTAGGAACACTAAGCCGAGTGAGAGACCCAGAGTTCCAGGTGACCGTGTAACTGCAGAGCAGGAAGGGAAAGGATAGTAACTATCCCCCAGGGGTCTTTGAACTCCCTTTGGCATTTTAAAGTAAGATGAGCTGCCTTCACGATATTCTCCATCTGTCACCTGTGCATGTGAGGCATCCGCAGCCTTCACCTGGGTTAGTTCAGGAGCAGCCAGGTCTCCTGGACTTGCCCACGTTCACTTGTTAACACAAGAGCAGACTCCAAGTTCTGGGACGTCTTAAGGGCATACATCAAGTTTTCATTTCATGAACTTCTGGAAAGAGGTCATTCATAATTTCCCATGCTGATTCAGACCTACGTTAAAGGAGCATAGTAATTTCTGTGTATCTGAATTTCTTGTAGCTGTTCTGAAGGCAGCTGGAACTCTTAGGCTCTCCTTAACCGATATCTATACACCTAGGACAGCCTCATAAATTCCTGAAACTGTTCTAGAGTAGAGAAGTGCATCCCAAATGCATAGTCATGTTATCATGGGTTCTGAGACTACCATTGAACATGGGACGTCAGGGAATTTAAAATGACCCAGGAAAATGTGCCCCGCCCCCCCGAGGAAACCTTAGGAAGTCACCTGTTGAGTCTGGAAAAGATCACTGTTGGTGGGTAAGTGTAGACAGAGAAAGGGGATCAAGAACTTAGCACTGGAGCCACAAGAAGATGAAATATACGAGAACTAGAGAAGGCACTGAGAAGTGAAACCCTCTAATAAGAATTTCATTATGGGAGTAGAGGGAAATTATCAAAGGACTATTTGAAGAAAATTTCCCAGAACTGAAGCATATGAATCTTGAGATTGCAAAGGCTTTATGAGTGTCCAGCTCAGTGAATGAACAAAGACCCACACCAAAGACCATTACTGTGAAATTTCAACATTGGGATTAAAGAGAAGATCCTAAAATTCCTAGGAGTACAAACAGGTTTCTTACAAATGATCCAGAGTAAAAGCAGGAGTAAATGTGCCATTGAATTACGTTCCAGCACAGAAATGAGAAGCCAAGGGAGCAATGCCTTCTAAATTTTGGAAATGATTTTTAATCTGGAATTCTAAACCTATACAAAATATTATAGACATTTTCAAACATGCATCATTTTAAAAGAAATTACCTTCCACGTACTGCCCTGAGAAAGCTACTGGAGAACATTCTCCACCAAAACAAGGGGGTAAACCAAGAAAGAGGAAGGCATAGGATTCAGGAGGTAGGGGATGCCACACAAAGAGAGGAGAAGGACATTCTCAGGGTGACAGCAGAGGAAGGTCGAGAGCAAACAGTCAGTGATTGAAGGTGGAGGTTTCAGGAGGTGCATCTCCAGGAGGAAAATGAAAAGGCACCAGTAAGTACTCTGACAGGTTTGAGGGTGTGGAGAATTACATTTTTACAGAGAGTTGAAGGGTGTGAGAGAACTCAGATATACAAGCAAAACTAATCAAATGAAAAACCCCAGCAGTTATTAAGTCTGGTAGAGGGAGGGAAGGGATTGTTAAGAAACTGAAATCATGGTCCACTGGTTGATTCAGAAGTGAAAAGTTCATTTAGAAATTAATAATGGCTACTATGAATATAGATTTAACCAAAAATTGAGAAGTAATTATAGATGGAAATTAGGGTAAACAAGTGTGTAAATGTACTGAACATCCCCTATTGCTACACTAGGCAATAGTTAAGGCCTAAAATGGATTCATCAGGCGATAAAAGAATAAAACACATCATTTACCAAATGGTTACAAGTGCTGAAAAGGGCCCTAGAGCCTGACAAGTCGGGAGGAGCAGGGAACAAGGGCACTGTTTTTTATTATAAGTCTTCTAGCACTTTTTAATTTCTTATATTATCTACATGTAATGTTTTGGTTAGTTTAAGAACTAATTTTAAAATAAATATAATTTGATTATATGATGTACACAGCATTAAAGTTAAGAAACATATTCAGTTTTCATCTTTATTAACTATACCACTGCACCCTGCATTCCAGAAACAGGAAGTAAGACTTTCGTTGTTCTTGTTTTGAGTTGCGATATAATCGACAGGTAACGTGTTCGTTTCAGGCGTACAACATAGTGACGTGGTATTTGCATGTACTGCAGAATGGTTACACTAAGTCTAGTTAGCGACCATCATGACACAGTTACAGTTTTTTTCTTGTGATGAGAATTTTTAAGATCTCTCTTAACGACTTTCAAATAGACAATACAGTATTATTAACTGTAGTTAGTATAGTAAGATGTTAGTATCATTTATCAGGGAAAGAAGTATATTAGTTTCTTGCAGCTGTTGATAAAAATTACCAGACTTCAGGGCTCAGAACGGCACTGCTCTGGACGGGACTGTGACCCACCCCCCCAGCCAGCGAAGTGACATTTAGAGGTGGCGCCTTTGGGAGATAATGGGATTTAGAGAAGGTCATGAGGTGGTCCCCTCATGATGGGGTTAGTATGAGAAGTGAGAAGGTGGCTGTCTGCAGGCCAGGAGCTGAACATGCTCTGACCTCAGACTTCTAGCCTCTAGACCTGTACGAAAGTCACTGTCTGCTGTTTAACCCCGAGTCTGCATTATTTTGTTGTGGCAGCCCAAGCAGACTAAGACAAACACAAACTTACCTGATAGTTCAGGTCAAGCGTCTGGATGGGTCTCACAGGCTAAAATCAAGGAGCCCGCCGAGCAGTGTTCCTCCTGGGGGCTCTGGGAGGCGCTGTGCCCTGCCTTTCCAGCTCCTGGAGGCCCCCGCATTCCTTGTGCCCCTTTGCCACGTCACCTCACATCACTGCATCCTGTGCTTTCTCTGATCCCGCTGCTTCCCTTATGAGGACCTCGCGCTCACACTGGTTGCCCAGGTAACCAGCACAGCCTCCCCTCCTCAGGACCGTTATGCACATCTGCATCACTTGAGCTGTGTCAGGTCGCATGCTCACAGGTTAGGGCATCGGGGTGTGGACATCTTTGGGGACGTTATTCAGCAACCCCTAGAGGCGAGGGAGCCAGAGGGCGTGAGCAAACAGCCTTCCTCACGCTTAATCCCCAAGCATCAGGACGGTTGTCAGTGAATTGACATTTGTTTAAAACCATGTACGTGTTCCTGGTTATATTCAGATATAGAAGAAAACTCAAATCTAATTTCAGTTCTAACTATAACTACTGAAAACCTTGATATTTTGAAAAATTTGGAAATTTCATGGATAATTTGCCTTGTCTCCATTAAAACAGGTAAATAAGTCAATGGCAGTTAAGAGTTGGATGCTTGTGTCAAACAACTGAGTTTAAAACCCACTTCCACCTCTTTGCTCATGAGTTTGGACCAGTCACGGAATCTCTCTAAATCTCGATTCCCGCATTTGTGCAACAGAGAAAACCGGAGTCTCCACCCCATTGGGTTGTTGCCAGGCTGTGCCTGACACACTGAGGACACCGTGAGTGTGGGCTCTTACTGTTACTATTAATTGATGGTTCATCTTCTTGACGAAGGGGCTTGTCTGACATCCCGTAAGCCCTGAGAGATTATTCCTGAGCTGTCGTGCTGTAGTGATGCAGTTTATGTCTGGATTTGTCAACAAGTAATAGGATTGGTAAGGTTGTTCATGGAAAGAGTGAGGGGGGGACATTTCATGAAAAACAGTAAGAACATCAACAGCAGTAAATGCAATGTCACGTATTTAGGGACAAAAAAAATGTATCTTTATGGACACAAGAAGGGGAAAAATAATAAAAGATATCAGAGTGAATCAAAAATCATTTTAATTGTAGGAGCTAATAAATGTAAAGTGTGTTATTATTTAAACGGGAGTGAGATTATATGCCACTCTTAAATGCAAGCACAGTTTAGCTGTGTAACTGACAGCAAGTTGTATTAAGGACATTTTGTTATCCGGTTACATTTGACTCTTGGGTAATAGAGAATTTGGCTGCCCTTTGTCCCTCACTGCTGGAACCGAGGCTCTAAACCCTTGGAATTTCCTAAGTGCAGGGGCATCTTGGTTATTCGTGGTGGGCTACTAGCTAGTAGGATGGGGCTGGCCACCCGCTGGGTTAGAGAGCTGGAGCTCTGAGCCACACAAGGGCAGCCCACATCCTGGCCTCTAGGGAGGAGGGGGCTAGAGATCAAGTTCAACCACATTGCCAAGAATTCAGTTAATCAAGTGCGTAATGAACCCCTAGTCATAACTCTGGGTACCAAGGCTCAGTGGAGATGCCTGGTTGGTGACTGTACGCGTGTGCGGGAGGCTTTTGTGTCCTGAGGGCATGGAAGCTTCGTGTTTGAACCCTCCCGGGGCCCCTGATGTGTCCCCCCACCTGCCTGGTCCGGGTTTGTGTCCTTCACATACTGTGGTGCTTTCCTGAGTTTTGTGAGTCATCCTAATGAAGTATCAAACCTGAGAGCGTCATGGAAACCCCTGAATTTGTAGCTGGTTGGTCAGGATTACAGCGGCCGAGGGATCCCACACTGTGGCTGGTGTTGAGGGGAGGGCAGTCATGGTAGCGTCAGGATGACGTCATAACGTTGCACTGACAGACTGGGGAGGGAGGCAAAGAAAATCCAGGGATCTGGCAGTGAATTAAATCAAGCAGACGGTTTTTGAACGTGTTTTGACCTAAAATACAGATGCTGAGTTGAATCAGGAGGCTTGGAGCCAAGTGGGGCTTCCAGACTCCTGACGTGTGGCCCGAGAGGAGGGGTCTGTGGAATCCCCCTCCCTGAAGAAGTGGTACCGTCCCCTGCAGCCCTGCTGTCCAGCCTCGCCATGGCTGATGAGTGTCAGAAACGGCCTTTCTTCCCCTACCGTGTCCATCAGATTTTCTAGGCGTTTCTGCTGACCCTGTGTCTGTGAATGAACTGACCCACACCTCTCAGGAACCCACAAAAAAGCCCCAGGAAGGAACCCATTTCTGTGCTCCCGTCCCCGCCCTGCTTTTTGGTTGTGAAGACCTTGAAGGGCTGGGGGTGTCCACAGTGACACGCGCTGCACCTGTGTGCCTCCCCTCCCCTGGACCATGGCCCTGGTGGCCACCTGGTCCCCGCCTCGTGACTCATGGTTCCTCTGTGCCTGTGTTGGGCCGGCTGGCCCAGCCTTCTCTTGTTGCCCGTTCTAACCTCTGGGCATTAATATTCCAGTTTGACATCTGGGCAGCTGAGCCTGGGAGAGTGTAAGGACCCGCCAAGGTCACAGGCGAGCGCGGCCAGGCTGGGCTCCCCAGGGGCCCTGGGCACAGCCCGCTTTTACAGCAGTGCATCAGCACCGAAACCTCAGTCACCAGGTCTACAGAAGTGCGTGTGCTACAGAAAATATTCCAAACTTGTGAAGTTGACTTATGCTTTATTGCTACCTTAGAGTCGAAGTTCTCTCTTTGGTAACTCAGGAAAATCTTTCTACCTTCTCCACATTAAAAGTGTTTCAGGCATCTGGGGCTTCCTCTCCTGCCTTTTTTATATATTCGGGCCTAGAAACTTTACATGTTAATTTTGTTGTACAAGACAGAGTTAAGCCAATTAATGTTTAGATTAAAAAAACAAAACAAAACCATAAATCCAAAAGAACATCTCGAGATCTGTTTTTTCCCTTATTGGAAGTGAAATTCCCATTAGTGGCAGCCAGGCCTGAGCATGGATGGAGAATGGGGCCCCTTGTTTGCAGAGATGGACTTATCACATGGTTAGCAGCTGGGATTTATGTGGAGGCTCATTAAATAAAACAGCAGTGGCAGCCACCTCCTGCTGGAATACACTTGGAGGTACAGTACCTGAGTTTTTCGAATTCTAGCTATAGTCTTTTGTACTTTGTTTTATGTCTCTCTCATTTTTCTGACTGTTCTTGACATTTTCTGACCTCACAGTACTTTTATTATTATTTTTATTGCTACTATAACAATGATAACTTAAGGGCCTGATTTATATGATGGCAACTTAGCCAAGGGGGAGATTAAGGCGTACCCAAAGAAACATGCCATAAATGCTTGAGTCTGTCAGCCTTGCATTTTATTAAGTGGGAAACTTTTGTTTTGACACAAATGAGTTTGGAGAGTCCTGAGCGACTGCAGGATTGTGTTTGCTGGGGCACACGGCCGTGGGTCCCTGAGCTGGTGACATCTCAGGGCATCTGTAGTTGGTCACCCTACATGACACTCAATTTACTCAATTTCTTTCTTTCTTTCTTCTTTTTCTTTTTTTTGAGTAATTGGTAGTCATTCTTTTGTTCTTTCTTTCTGAAGTAATTCTGATTTTCGGAATGATGAAAATGCCACCAACGACAGGCAGACTCCCTTAACTGCAGTCACGTCGTTTCCAGCTGGCTTGTTTGGGAGGCGCCAGACCCGCTGCACTCATAGCAAAAGCCGGTCCCCCGGGCGGGCGGGTGGCGCTGCCCTGAGGGCTCTCGGCCCCGGGCTCAGGCTGTGGGCAGCACCTGGGCCCTCGTGCACCCACCTGCCAGCGAGGGCTGGGCTCGCTGTGTAGCCTGAAGCCCGGTGCGCGGACCCCGAGCCTGGGGTGCCGAGCTCACCTCCTGCCCCGAAGCCTCAGCCTCTGGACTCTGCTGTCTTGAGAGTCCGGCCCGGAGCCCAGCCCTGCCCCCCTCCCCCAGCCGACCCCCGCTGCCCACACGCTTGCTCCTCACCCCGCTTCTCGGCCAAGTGCATCGCCACTTCCCTCTTTCTGCGTCGTACTTATCAACCTCATTGAGGGCTCTGATTTAACGAACTTTGGTGAACTGAGTTGAACTGTACTGATGCTTCACTATTTTACCATTTCTGTGGAGTTATTAAAATACCCTCCTGTGTGGGGTACGGAGTGCGACCTTGAACATCCTTAGACCGACCTCCGGGACACACTGTAACGTCCCGCTGAAATTGTGGCTCGTTTGGGTGCGTTTACCCCTTGACCACTGTCGTGTTAACATCTCCCTCTTTATCGGATATTTCAGCGTCCTGGCTGAGAACTGTCTCTGCTGGGCCCCTTCACCGCCTTCATCGGCACCCTTCCGGGCTTTATTTCTAGGAATGTGTTTTACAAAAGGGAGTTGTTACCTCTTGGTGGGAGTGACTGGGTCTTGAGCAGACAGCAGCCCTTCTGGAGCTCAGAGTGCTGAGCAGGTCACCCGGGTGGCAGGTCATGGCCCTGCTTGCTGCCCCAGACCCTCGCCAGCCAGGTGGGCTTCGTGAGAGCTTGGTGAGCAGAGTGGCTGAGATGGAACACAGGTCCCAGCTGACCTGCTTGTCCCTGGGGTCCAGCTGTCCGCCGAGGAGGAAGCCTGAGTTGGCCTGAGTGCTCGCAGGGACGAATCAGCACCTGCCCTGGACACAGAGTCCAGCCCCAGCCTGGGCGTCGTCTAGCGCAGGCCCCAGACAGCAGCTCTGTCCGCATGGCTGACCCAGAGAACTCATGAGCATAAGAGGTGGCGGGTTTAGGCCACTAAGATTTGGGGGCCCATGTTACTCAGCCAGAGTGACCATACATCCACCGGAGGCCTAGGTCAGACACAGCGGCCGCGTGGAGCTCAGCTGGGGTTCATACCTCACTCGGGACGCGTCCAGGGCCATCAGGCTGGGAGCCTGTGGCCGCCCGCCAGCAGGGAAGGTGCTGGCTTTGCAGCCACTCACGCCCGGCCGCTGACCCCAAACCAAGGCGTGCTTTGTCTCCTCCTCTCTGGTGACCCCAGTCAGTCCTGGAATGTTGGGAACACGGGGTTTGCTTTGTCCGTGAGAAAACAATGCGGGTGGAGACCCTGCCAGCTTTCTGCAGATCTGAGGTCCTCCCTTGAGTTGTTGCCCGGAGGTGGCTGCTTGGGCCGAAACGACGTCTCTGGGTGCCCTGTGCGTCCAGGAGGCTGGAGCCTGTTTCAGAGCAGAATGACCCATCACTTCTGGGCTTTCCTGTCTGCCAACTGGAAGCAAAGGTCTCTGAGCCCCTTGGGATGGAAGGATCCGCGGGGTGGAAGGGTCTTGGTCCCTGAATCATTGCAGGGATGAGAGGGGATTCTTCTGTGCTGGACTTTGTCGTCCAGGACTGCGGCCGCCCGCCACCCGAGGCTGCTTGAGCCCCTAGAGCAGGGCTGGTCTGACCCGAGGTGGTTGTAGATGTGAACTGGACGCGAGATTTCCAAGAGCACAAAACAGAACGTAAAATATCTCAACAATTGTTTATATACATTACAAGTCAAGATAATAATACTTTGGATGTATTAGATTAAGTAATAAATTATTAAAGTTCATTTCACCTGTTTCTGTTTTTACTGCGGCTACTAGAAGCTTTGGGGACCTTTGAGGTGACAGTGTGCTTCTCTGGCGCACAGGGCTGTCCTGAGACACTGCGACCACACGTTTGTCTACAGTACATCCCCTGAGCCCGGGCCCTGGAGCCATCACTGGGCACCGTGGCCTGGTCTTCCGGACCCATCGCAGGCCCTGTCCCTGCAGTAATATTCTGCCATTCTCTGGGGAATTGACGTCTCCGGAATGAGGTGTTTGCTCTCCACAGCGTTAAAGCTTCAAATGAAGCGTTTCTGAGTATAGTACAGTTTTTCTGTGCTGTCCTTCAGAAATAGGAAAGGCCTACCAAATACCACCATGGCATTCAGTTGCCATGGTCATGGTTAAATGACTCCGTTCCGGGAAATGAGGCCTAATGATTCAGCCTGCTACAATTGTATACTGTATAGCATCATGACTTTCATCGGATAAAACAATTTTTCTTGCTACTTGTTAGAATTTTTCTTAACCCACCATCTATATGTAGCATCCATCTATATATAGCTTTTTTATTCTTTTACACTTCATGCTGAAGATTTATTGAGTACAAATAAAAACATGTTTCTAATCCTGTTTTTCAACTATAAACCATCTGGATTTGTTATGGCCAAAGGACTTCGTGAATTACATTCCTAATCGTGCTTGGCTAACGTAAGTCTCTGCTGGAAGATAATGGGTCAGCTTCTTAGGACTATGGGGTACTCTTGGGGCACATTTTTATCCTTGCCTTGTTACACTAAAAAGTCATTGTTTATGCTTTATTAGAAAAACAATTTATGCTGTAACACAGATTACGTCTATAGAAAAACTACTCTGGAAAACTGTCTTTTTCTTTCTGCATGTTTTCTGAGCAGTGATGTTTAAAATAGAGTTGCACCATTTTAATCTGCGTGTTGCCGTGATCTGTTTTTCAGATCTGAAAGGCATATCTGTGATGGACCAGAGAATGAAATCCGTTTGTTTTGCGGGTAATGTGGAGGAAGCTAGGCTGCCCTATGGTCAGTTACATCCAAAAGAAGGAAAAATCCAACCCCACAGAAGCACTGAAAAGTTGCTTTATTCTTTTCTGCAGCCTCTAGAAGAGGTGGCAGAGGGTACCAGTCACATGACGCAAAGCCGTGCGTACAGAAGTGCCTCGTACCCCTCTGCCCAAAGGCCTCTGACGTCTCCGTCCTCTTGGCCCCAGACTCTGCTCTAAACTTCCACCACCTCTGGCCCCCCACCTTTCCTTCTGTCCCAGCCTCTCCATCTCCTGTAGCCAGTATTCCTTCCAGGACCAGACAGCCCTGAAGTCAAACAGATGCTGGACGTCCTCAGGCCCGGGAGGGGGAGGAGGTTTGTGAAAACTTACAAATGAACTTTTCTGTTTCATATCATTATGCTTAGAATTTTTTTAAAATTGGCAATTATAAATAGCCCACCTGTAACATGCAAGATACAACTTTTATCACAGCTGATTGAACCTCTGAATATTTTACTGGTGTCAGGGCCCTGACTAAAGTTGAGAAGTGTTTTTGGTTTTTGTTTTTTAAAGACTGGCCCATCCAGCCTGACCAGCTACCTGATTATCACAAATCAGGGCTGGCCAGAGACCCAGGGGGAAGGGGCAGGACTTTGTAAGTCACGCAAGCTAACCTTAACATGTTAACATCTTTTCTGCCACTAAGTACCAAGAGCCTGGTGTCCTTTTAGTGTGTGTGTTTGAAGCTCAGTAATATGAATGAGTGAGCTGCACTGTCACGTCACTCGTACTGATGTTTTCACATCTGTGTCTTTTGCGTATTTTCGGTAGTAATACAATTGCTACCTCTTAAGATGCCAAAGCTGTGCATCTTCCAGCAAGATTGCCATCGCCAGTGTGAAACATCGTGGTGCTTTGTAAGGAAAGAGGACACGTTAGCTTTATGCAACATGCATCTTGTTCCCATTTCACACCTGGCTTCGGATTTTGTATTCATTTTGTGCCCTTCTCCTGGGTCATTTCAGACGCGTGGTTCCTGACCTCAGCATGTAGTGGAGTCAAGCCCAGGGGTGCGTGGGGAGAGAGGCACCCTTCGCCCTCGGGACACACACGGGCCCCACTTAAAACATCAGGGTCCGGGGAGGCTGCGCCTGTCTGGCCTCAGGGGCCAGCCTCCCAGCAGGAGGGGCCGTCGGGGAGACTGAGCCGCGTGACCCAGCCTCGTCACCTCTCTGACCTCGGCTTTCTGAGGGGCAGGCCACAGGGTTCTGGGAATCAGGCAAGCGGGTGGGCGTCCGTGGCGCCTGGCACGGTGTAAGCATTTAGCGACGTTGTCTTGTAAATATTTTATTTCATTTTGATCGACAGGGCAATTCTGCCCGTATTCATGACTTCCTAGCAATTCCTAATACTTCTCTTCGCCAAGATTGAGTTAAAATCAGGAGCTTTGAGAATCAGGCATTTGGCCACGAGGCACTTCCTTCTGTGGGCGGTACCATGCTGGTGTTTCATGACAGTCCCATTTGCTCTAGATTCAGATTTTTATTGGTCCTAAGAAAGACTTTGAAAGAGATCATTAGAAGATTAAGGCTTGGGAGCATTTTGTGGCCTCCAGTGAGATAAAGAAGTTATCTCGTCGACCTTACTCAGGTTAATGAAGCTTCAGTTGGAGGTGATTGAGTCTGGTTCTCTGCGTGGAGGAACAGTGACCCTTAGGACAGACTTCGGTTTGGGTGTTTTGTTTTTCCTTCTTGCTGTTTGAATACATGTAACTAGGTCTGTTGCTAGAAGTTTCTTTGGGGCTAGACTGGGGTAAGGAAATAAATGAGAGAGTTGGACCAAATTCTGTGAGTCTGGACTACACCAGGCCAAACTCCCTTCCCTCCCATGCAGTTTCAATAGAATTCCATTGAATTAATTTTGCTTGTAATAAAATCGGCTGCATTTCAGGCCTCCAGCTCTGGGGACTTCTGATCCAAGTACAACAGCCTGTGCTGTGCAGCCTGTTGACCTTGGCGGCAGGGGTGGGGACGGGATCGTGTTTGAAGTTGGCCCCTTCTGCCCTGCTCATCAGTATCTCAGGACAGCTGGGATTCTCTGAAAATCAGCTTTTGCCAAAAAAAAAAAAAAAAAAATTGCTGGTTTGAGAGGATCATGCTACTCCTAAATTATTATTCCTACAATACTATAAAATTGTAAAAGGCTCCATAAACCATTAAGAGTATTGGAAGCCAGTGACTCATCTTTCAGGGCTAAGTTGAAAGGAAAGGCAGTTACGGCCAGCAGGGTCCATTCCAGAGGACGTCCACAGCACGCTGTGTTCCCCGAACCGACGGTGCAGCCGGGTCTCACACGGGGTGACCTGGGCTGGGATGAGGGGGACAGGGGACAGCAGAGGGCCAGGGCCACTAGCAGCAGGGGCGGAGCTGGCTCGGACGCCTGCGGAGGGAGCTGGCAGGCGGAGTCCTTTGTGAGGGGCGTCCCCTAAGCACAGCCAAGAGCCTACTCCGACCAGCAAGGTGTCCTGTGCCACCTTCACGAAGCGGGGGCCTCCCGCTCTGGGTCCGTGCTTACAGACTCAGAAATCTGACGGCACAGGGCAGGTTTGTCCAAGTGCAGCATTCAGAGAAAAACTCACTTCCCGCAGGTAATTCTTCAGACTCCAGTTGTGTGCGTAATGAGATCTGAAAGAAGAAGAAGAAAAATCTTGGTTGCTTCATATCATGGTATTAAATTTATACATAAAAAAAAAAGATGCTGCATCATCACGTCCGTACCACGTCCGACCTCTGCGTGGACTTGGGCTTGTAAATCTCGGGGTGCAATCCAGCCGCCCCAGTTAAAAGGAAAGTCCCCTTGGTGTAGAATAAGGCAGAAAGAAAAGGCAAGTCCTTCTCTGGGTCTGACGTCCCTCAGACACTGGAGCTGTTGTAACACACGGGCGACGTGTGTCCGGGAGAGGTGGTGAGCGTGTTGATCCTCGCGGAAGAGGAAGTGGGCAGAGCTTCCTGGGGTGGGAGGCTGCCCACTCCCTGGGTCTGGCATCCAGCAGTGCCCCCTCTTGCCAAGCAGGCGGGTGGAGAGGCCCCCAGCCCACAGGCTGGGGAACAGGAAGGAAAGCAGGATGGTCTGTGTGACGGATCAGGCTCCCGGTGCCTGGTGGAGGTGGGTGGGCTGAGTGTCACAAGAGCTCGGAGGCCGAGGGGCACAGGCCTTTGAGCGCCGCGTGCCCGGCCGGTGCCGACCGTCCCCAGGGAGCCACGGGGCCACCTTTCCCGCCGTGGAAGCTATTCGACTAGCAGCAGGTGTTGCACACGTGGGATCTAGTCTGTGTGTCCCGCCAGGCTGAGTACTGACATTGAATCCTAATGAGACCCCTGTGCTACCCCACGTCTCATCCTCACGTTACAGACGAGGAAACCGGGCCTCAGAGAAGGAAGGGATTCGCCCAATGTCACACTCTCCCAGAGGGTCGGAAGTGATGGCTTAGA
The DNA here is from genome assembly GCF_005190385.1 of Monodon monoceros. Classification (NCBI taxonomy): domain Eukaryota; kingdom Metazoa; phylum Chordata; class Mammalia; order Artiodactyla; family Monodontidae; genus Monodon; species Monodon monoceros. The sequence goes on along the minus strand of NW_021703780.1, from coordinate 2,128,882 downwards.
AAACAAAGCCTTATATCCTCAGGTGCAGTTCCGAGAATGTCTCTTTTCACCCACGTCAGCGGTCGGCTGCAAGTGGAGGGGTGTGTTCAGCGCGCCCTCCTCAGAGCCCATCGCCAGCTGTCCCGCAGGGGCGGGGGTCTGTGTGTGGCTAGAGGGGCCCTTCGGAGGGAAGGGTCCTCAGGAGACGGATCACAGGACACTCTTCACAAGACGGTGCACATCATCGCACGGTGTCCCCATAGCGAGCGTCAAGTGCGCCGTCTCTCCTGGAAAATTGTGGCCTGGGTCACCAAGTTTCCTTCCAAGTCATAATCTTCTCAGGTCGCTCATGGCTCTTCGGTCGATTTTGGAGGGATTTGGAGGGAGAAGGTCTGGGGAGAGTCCCAGGCCCTAGCCCACCAGACACGTGGATTCACCTAGAGGTAGCTGTCCAGCTCCGGAGCACGGGTCCATCGGTCAGGAGACAGTCCGCGGGGCTGAGGAGTGGGGCCCCGGGTCGGAGGAGGAGCCCTGGACAGGAGACACCCATCCTGAAGTTTCCCGTCAGGTGGCATCGTGGGACCAGGGCAGAAAGGCTCCCGGCGGTGGCCACCAGGGAGACCGGCCGGAGAAGGGCTGGCCCGGCCTGTGAACGGGGTGGCCAGGCCTGGTCCAGGGAGTAGCCTGGGCGGCCTCAGCAACCCCTCGAGAAGGAAGGGGCAGGCGCGGCAATAGGCAGCCTGAACCGGGAGGGCAGGGGCTGTCAGGCTTGGAAAACATTTCCAGGCATTTTTCTGCCTTAGAGGAAAAAAAAAAAAAATAAAGAAAATCTACGGGGCCAAGTCCTGTCGGAGGAGCTGGTGCAGGCCTGGCCCACAGCGGTCAGGCCGCGGTCCGCACGCTGAGGTCTGAACTGCGGACGTCAGCAGGCTTTTTCCTGGCTGGCAGGAAGGGAAAGTTCCCTCCAGTGACAGACAAAAATAATGAATCTGGGGCAGGTCTTGGCCTTCAGAGGTTACGGTGAAAATTAATGGAGGGCCACGTTAACTAATGTTACTCTAATCCTGCAGTTTGGGACGTTGGGCTGAGTTTCTGTTTTATGGCATGTTTTACAAACTAACCTATTTGAGATGCTGGAACGGTCAGGCTGGAGTGAGTTCCAGGTCAGGAAACGTGCCCCTCCCCACGGAATCCAGAGTCCAGCCACTGGGCACTGCACTGCCCGGCCCCTCGCCTCTGCCCCCCTGCACCTCACGCCAGATCATTTATCTTTCAGGTGTTATAATCTGGGCTTCAGTCACTGCTCCATCACCCTAAACAGGCAATTATCTGCGTTGTCACTTCTGCCTCTGCTCTTCTGACCCGGGGGTCACAGAGGCCCGGGTGTAACTGAATCCAGCAAAATTATTCCCTTACCTGTCATATAAATAGTCATCCCAGCAAAATGAGACCCAAGGGGGCTTTTCGAGAGGTGTTGAGAAGGCCAGTCTAACTCAAGCCTTTATTCGCTCTTTAAGGAATGCAGCACTGTGTTGGCACTCTATCAAAATAAAACAGAGTTCCATTTTTCAGCTGCTGTTTTTAAAGCGTGCACCCCTGAGCTTACAAATGCTTCTTTGTGGCCTTCTTTATTGAAATTTCCATTCAGCTCTTCCATCTGTTAGCTGTGTTTACCTCTATTTCCAGGGAAAGAATTCAGCATTTCACCTTTATTTGGGGTGTAAGGTCATAAAACTGTCTGGATTATTTCAGCTATATTTATACCAAACTTAATATTGCTTCTTTAACAGACTTAAAGCTTTTAATTCCCTGGTTCGTTATTCACGGTGAGCTGCCGGAAGAGACCAGTTTGTGTTTTAAATGAGGAAGGCATTTTATACCTTCTTGCTGTCCGTGCCACCCTCCCCTGCCCCCCCAGAGAGAGAATGTGCTACACTGTGACCTTCACCCAGGGAACACCTCATTCAGCTCCAGTCCTGTCCCCTCCTCAGGGCTGCTGGAGCTCCCACTGCATTTAGGGAGCACATACTTGCTGTACGTGCCCCTTTCCTAGAAATATTCATGTTATTGCGATCTTAGAAAATCCCTAAGACTGATGGTGTAACACCCGCTGTTGAAGTAAGGTCTCCCACTTCAGTGGTCTCCAGTAGCAACTGGAGTTGCTACTATGTGTATTTGTGCGTGTGCATATGTATGTGTGCGCACGTGTGCATGTGTGTGTGTATGTAGGGGTGTGTGTGTGTGTGTGTGTGTTTAAATTTCTCCAGACAAGGCGACCTCAGCCTTCAGCAGTAAGTTTGGAGCTATGTCACAAAGAAATACAGAAATAATAGAAAATAGAAAAGCACACAGATGATGTTTCTTCCAGAATTGCTGCATCGGAACGCTTCCAAAGCATTCTGCGCCACAGGAATGAAGCAGTGCGGAGTGGTGGGCGGAGCGCGGGCTGACGCCCAGGCCCCTCAGGAGTCATGCGGTGCTGGTACAGGGGCGCGTCCACCCTCGCTCCTGCCGTCAGAGAGGAGCAGAGCACCGTGCGGGCCGGGACGGCTGTGGACCGCACGGGGCCTGGCACCTGCTGGGGGCTCACCAGTGCTGGGCTTTGCTGTCGTCAGGCCATCCTGGGTGAGGGGTGACCAGATCCTGTGTCTCAACCGCTGTTTTCACTCTGGTGGTTGTCTGGCACCTGCCAGGTGGCCGCCTGCACGTGCTCGGTGTTGCTGCTTCCTCGGCTGATGAGCTCGAGCCGCGACCCCCGAGCCTGGGAGCACTTGATGGAGCAGAGTGCCTGTCTTCACCCTCTCCTGGATGGTTTCCCATCATGACAGGCTCCAGGGTGGCGGATGGGGGGAGGTGGGCGTTGAGTCCCCAGGTAGAAAAGAGCTAGAGAGGCACTCTGGGGATTTGGGTCAATGCAGCCTGTGATCGTGGGCCTGAGCTGGAGCCTGAGAGCCAGGTGACTCCCAGGTGATGCCGTGGCCACAGGTCACACGGGAGCATCAGGACCTGAGACTGCTCAGCGCCTTGTGGGGTGTACGGCCCCCGTACCTGCAGGAGCGCCTCAGGTTTCAATGGGAATTTACCTGTTTTAACAAAATTGGCTTAGAGAAGGGCAGTGGCTGCCCCGTGACTTTAAAACTCAGGGGAAATAGAGAAATGGTGCTTCTTCACTGCCCTCCGTGACTGTATCTTCTTGATCGTGCCGTGTGGTCAAGTCCAGATTGTGCCTGGTTGTCAGTTCACAGACTGATGGAGCTTCTGGCCTCTGAGTGCAGCTGTTTGCTTTCCTGGCTGCCCCTGTGGTTCCAGGACGGTGGCAGCGCAAAGGCCTGGACACGCCTGGCAAGGGAGGTGGCGAAACACACGCTGCATCGTGCAGTAAAACCACTGTAAACCCCCCTCCAGTCTCCCAGGTCCCCTTTTCTATTTTACTGTAAAGACAGAAAAGAGTAAACATCCACTTTAGAAAATTGAGAAAATTTGAAGAAAAAAATACCCGACACTTAGAAACAAGCATCAGAGCATCTCTGTATCCTGGAGAAGAGTGACACACGTTTCTACAGGAAGCAGACCTGGGCCACAGGGAGACTACTGACCAGGCCCCTCTTCTCCTGTCCCTGGGTTCCCGGCAGGGCGTTGGGCTGGCCCGTGAATGGCTCTGTAGCTGCAAGCCTCAAAGAAGGGTGTGTCTGGGGACTGCGGGCCAGGAGACGGAGGAGGCTTTGGAGCGTGGCGGGTTTGAGTCCCTCCCGTCCAGCGTGGGCACTGCGCTCATAGATGCTTTGATTCGTGTAGGCGTTAGGATGGTATCTAGCGGTGGCAGGTGAGGGCCAGGTCGTGCTGTCACTCTCGTGTTGCGTTGTCAACACTTACACAGTCTCGGCCCTGCCAGGGTCTCCAGAGGTGAACTTGGGTGGGCAGGAGGCCCTTGTGTGACAGGAGAAGATGCAGACGCCAACGTGGCCCTGGGGTCCTCCCAAGGCTGCCCGCACACCCCTCCCCCGCCCACCGCCTGCGAGCAGACTCTCCCCCTCGTCTCTTGAAGGCTTGGGTCCCTGAGTTGTCTTATTATTTTCATAATCACATTAGGTGTTATGGGTTTTAATTAAGTAGCTGTCGCCACAGGACGTGTCCTGGGAAAGAAGCCAAAGGCACGAGGCCACTGAGTGGACGTCCCCAGGGCCCTGCTCCCGCCTCCAGGGATGGGCAGGCGCCTGCCGGCTTCCGGATATCCCTCCTTAGTAAGTCCTGACTTTGTCTCTGACTCGCGGCTCTAACTTCAACTCAAACTTGGTTCCCTTTCCGTCGTTGAAGGCCATCGAGGGTCTCGTGCGGCTCTAAAATTCTGTACGTCTGTGATTCAGTCAGAGTGGCTGGTAAAGATATAACTACAATAATTAAATAGGAAAATGTGCTTCCTTTATACAAAGGAAAACTTCGGAAGCTCTTCTTTTCTTAGTTTGGGTCAAGTGGTTTCTACCCTGACATGAGTTACCAGGCTTTTCTGAGCTGTAACTTGCTGCACATATGGTTTCAATGTGAGCCGTAGTCTGAGACATCTTTCCTAGATTTTTGGTGAGACAGAAGGACAGAGTGTGTGTTTTTATGCCCGTGTTTTTCTGTGTCTGCACATTTACACACAGTCATCATGTGGGGATGCCGATGGGCCCTAACCCACTTTAATAGCCTAGTGAGAGATTGCATCATGTTTTGTTTTACAAAATCTGAAAACTCTCTGCAGCTGTGAAGGAATCGGCCTCATAATTCATCTGCGAGCCTGCCTGTCTGGCTCGTGGGATCTACCCCGTATCTCATATCAACTCATTACTCTGTATCCTCCCCGTACCCAGAAAGCCCTCATGACAGATGCTGTACAGCAAGGATGCGATTTCCCCGAGACAGGGAGGTGCACGCTGTGGCACCGGAGTGGTGAGGCACAAGGGGTTAGGAGGCGGCCTATCTCTGCACACCAGATAATAACACTGTCCTTTATTCCGCAGCCATGTCTGTGTTCACAGTGCAGCTCAGAGAGAGATAGGGAAGTGCAATTCTTATATTTTTGATTCATGCATTTATAAGGCCTTGCTTCCGATATATCCAGTGCCCCTTGGGAATTCTGCAAGAAACAACAATGGCCGTGACTTTCTTCTTTCAAGATTTCCTTTCATTAATTTTTACGTCATTCTGATGTTGATTTTTGAACAGTGGGCATTTCTGTGCTTTAAATCGAAGCTACTATTGGAAAACACAGCTTAGTTCCCATTTTTCAAACACGCGTCATGCAGTAGAGTGGTTTGAACTTTTGACCTAATCATAGACGTTTGAACTGTAAGATACAGATGAGCTATTAATGGACTTGATATTTCATAAGAACAAGCTGCACCCTTACATGTTAAAATCTTCTGAATCCATTCCAAGGAGACTAAAATCTTGACATGTTTGGAACAATCTGTGACTACCTCAATGGAGTTTCTTTCCCACACTCTCTCAAGAGGAATTGGCCACTTAGAATTCACACATCAGACATCAGGAGCTGAGACCTGGGCCAGCCCCCAGCAGTGTCACCTGCTGACCACAAGTTCCCCGTCCACGGCTGGCCACCCCTGAGTGCGGTGCTTGCTCTCCTGCCCGCGAAGCCGTGAATCTGTCACATCAGGTAACTCAGACTTGCCTCTGCCGTCACACACTCAGCCAAGCGGTGGCCCCGTCTTCACCTGTGTGGTCCTGAGGTACCCAGAACCCTTTTGTGAGATGGTTTAGCGCCAACTGGTATTTGATGTCCCACGTCTGACTCAGCGGAGCCCTAACCATTCTGAGCCATGGACAGGCCTGTCTTCACAATCTCGTTAAAAGCACAGAGTTCCATCTGAGGAATTATTAGTTCAGTAGATGCTAATACTTTCCAAGGACCACCGTAAGTGTTGAGAAAGTCCTTGGTTAACCCAAATAACTTAGATTTTCTCTCAAACAGGATACTTATCTTGAAGCTGAAAGAGTGGACCCTCGGTGTTTTCTAACTGCCCTGACTGTATGTAAACTATCAAGTCCATGCTCTGTTTTTCCCCTTGAACTTCCCCTGCATTTCCCCATCACCCAGAGAGACAGCCGAAATCCTCTCCGCCATCTGCTTTAACCCTGCCCGTGAGCCTCATGCTTGCAGATAGGGGCTTGCAGTCACTGCCATTCACCAAGAAGCCCCAGGTGGTGATGATCAAAGCGTCCCTGTGTGACCTCTTTACCTTATATTTTGCTCTGAAACATACATCCCAGCTTAAACAGGAGGAATATCCAACAGAACATAGGGGTAATGTTTCCAGGAAAGCCTCCTTCCGGAAACCAGTTGCTAACAAGCTGCCCCCTGCAGAGAAGTTGAGAAGAAATGAAGAATCTTTGTGTCTTTGCGTTTTCGGTTTGCTCTCTGGCAGCATCCCCGGCCGACTCTCCCCCATCAGCCTCTCCCCTCAGTCACCACCCTATTCAAAGTTGCTGTAAACAAGTCCCAGTGATGGACGGTCCTTTGGGACGGGGAAGTCAGCCTGGGCGACCGTGCACATGCTGGCAGGTTCTCCTGCACCCAGTGAGGCCTCTGTCCTCTGAGCCTGTGCTCGAGCTGCTTTCATTTAAGAGCTAAATATAATCTGTAAAGTGTTGGCCTTTGAGGATGCAGTCCCAATACTCGTGCACTGAAATTCTTCGAAGACCTCTTCATATTGGAAAGGCGTCTTCTCTTATTGGCACGCTTAGTCAGAAGTTCAACTTGGAGGCCTTGTTTTCTTGCTGGAGGTGGCCAGTTGTGTCCACCGGAACTGCTCTACATACACTAAGTGCTTCCCACTTGTGAAGAACAGATTTCACTCTTTCCTTAGCTTAGTCCTTCCTTGCCCCACCCTCAGGAGTAAAAAAAAAAAAAGAGCATATGGGTTTTGGTTGTGGTCTTTGGTTTGTTGTCATTTTCCACTGCATTTTCTTTGTAGCAGTAACTGAAAGTAGCTGGGATGCTGGAGATTACCAAGGACTGTGTGTCCTCGACACACTGTCGTGCTGTTTTCACAGACGTCACTCTTCTGGTCCGTGTGACCCACCCTCAGGAGGGCCACAAGCTTTACCCTATCACCCGTTTCTTTCCTACGCTCTCCAGTTTCTCTTGAGACTGGTTGCCTCCTGATTATGTGTTCACACCCCCCAGACAACGATTCTCTTTTCCCTTTCTTGAATATCTACAGTGTTAATAGCTTGTGCTGGACCAGTGGATGCTGGTGACACATGATGCCCTGCTGGCTGGACACACCAGGTGCTGTAGGATGGACAGTCTCTACTGGGCCACTTCGTGTCTGCCACTGGAAGACTGGCGAATCAGTTAACATCTTTCATCCCGTGCTCTCGTGGGTGAAAGGGAAACCATAGTGCACGCTGATTAACTCCAAGTTTATTGTGAGGATCAGGTGACAGATTGTGAGGGTGTTTTACAAAGCATGTAGTGCTGTAACTGGGGCACATTTGCGCCTCATTTATTTAGTGAATGGCGTCATTAGTGTGAATTAATGGCAGCTACCATTTTAGCGACCTACTCCTTTGTGCCAACCATTGTTATAGGCACTTTATACTCATTTTCTCATTTATTTGTTTAAAGCCTACAAAAGAGGCCTTGTTGCCCTCATTTTACAGTTGAAGTGACTTGCCCATCATCCCAGGCATTGGGTAGCAGAGCCGGGATTCTAGCCCGGGCCTGTCCGAGGTCCAGGCTCTCCTTACCGTGTCTCCATCCTAAGTTGGGAGAAAGAGGCGCCGTCCTCCGTGGGATATGGGGTCTGACTGTCTTGCAGCTGTGACGGGCTCTAGAGCAATCGTATTTTCAAGCTTAGACATCTTAGCTACAAAAGCGTAGAGTGTTTGAGTCCCAGGGGAGGGCAGGTGTTTTAGCACGTAAGGTATAAGAAATCAGTGAGTTTCAAAAGTAACTATCTTATAAACCTTTTATTTATTATATTTATTTAATTTCAGTGTATTTTATTTATGTATCTTGTGAACCAATAAAGAATGCATTAAGTAAGTCAGAAAAGCCCTATGCTACAAGCTCTAGCCAGCACTTCTTCCTTTATTATCTTGGCAGCTTTATTTTTTTATTTTTATTTTTTGCGGTACGCGGGCCTCTCGCTGCTGTGGCCTCTCCCGTTGCGGAGCACAGGCTCCGGACGCACAGGCTCAGCGGCCATGGCTCACGGGCCCAGCCGCTCCGCGGCATGTGGGATCCTCCCAGACCGGGGCACGAACCCGTGTCCCCTGCATCGGCAGGCGGACTCTCAACCACTGCGCCACCAGGGAAGCCTGGCAGCTTTAGTTTTTAAAGGATCATCATCTTAAAAACTTTTCAAAACCGTTGATTGGGTGCTGTTGGCTAAATGACCCTCTCCCCTCATTAAGACCATTAGGGACGCTTCTTACGGTTAATTGTCTTCTCTTTCACTTTCACTTTCACTTTCCTGGAATAATTTGTGCTTTCCTGCCCAGTGGCTGCCTCTCAAAACAGGAAGGCAAGTTTGACTTCATAAAACCAACAGCTAACATTTGTACAGTGTTCGCCGTTTACAAAGAAAGCGCTGTCCACTCCATTGTCTCGGTCTCAGAACTGGGGTCACGGTCTGAGGGCTCGAGCCCCAGACAAGCAGGCTGCGGTCCTGGGAGAGCTGTGGGTGGCCGTGCTGACAGTGGGACGGTCTCACCTGGGTCCGCTTCGCTTTGCACCAGAGCCTCTGCTGCAGGGGCTGCACCCTGTCTTTCCTGGCGTCCCGCTCAGCTTTTAGCACAGGCCTTAAGTTGGCCTTCCGCAAACGTGGCCTGCACAGAAGCACGAGCGAGTGGAAGATGAGTGAGGATGTCAGTGTTACCTCCGTGAATCAAAAATGTCTAACCCAGTGTCCAAAGACAGCCTTTCCAGGACGTCTGTGAATCCCTTAAAACCTTGGGCAAAACATGCCATGTGCAGGCTCACGTGTGTGTGCTTTTCAGGGAAGAAGGCGTCCACCTCAGTTTTCATCAGCTCCTCGGTGGGGTTCATGACCCCGATCAAGTTAATAATCACTGCCTTCAAAAGTTAAACAGCCCCACATTTTAAGCTTGTATTTGGCCTTCTTAACAGAAGATAGAAATCGTTTAGAAAGTTAGGCTTAAACTCTGTTACCTGAAGGATATCAGCATTTCAGGTCTGAGCTAATCAAATTTGGTTTGTTAGAGCTTAAAACGAATGAGCTTGACACTTGGGTTTCAGTTTCCCAATTCCTAAATCACAGCTCAGTCCTGGGGCTGCGGATTTCACCGAGCCCCACCAGGCATCTTGAGAAGGCCCATGATGGGCGAAAAACCGCAGGGAATTAGCGCGTCCTTTGGTCCATCACTGTGTTCCCTGTGCTGTTTGTTCCTACTTCAGTCTGAATACAGCTCCTCCTTCACAGGTTAAAATATTTTGTGTCCTCCAGCTTGGAGAGAGTTTCTCAACCCAACTTTTACATCCAGGAGTGTTATTTTCTCACAAGTGACACCCCCATCTGCTGCCACACCGGCTGCTTCCTCTCTGCCTCTGTAACTGTTGTGTGTGTCCTGTTAGCATCTATCGTTGTGAAGTCATTGGGGGCAGGTTACAAAGAATCACAACGTCAAAACAGAGGACTCTCCTAGGACGTACTCACACCAGTACATAAGCTAATGTAAAGTATAATGTTCTAGCAAATAACTTTTATCACTGAGTACTTTGCCGTAACATGTAGTAGAATCAGACAAAGTAAGCCACTGTCCCTCATCCAGGGCTTATCCTTGTACACCTCTCATCTTTCACAATAAAGTCAAGTAATGTCAGAAGGAGTGCGAAGTGAAAAATGTCTAAAAGTGCACGAAAATGTTTAAAAGTGCGCAGCATAACTTTTAGTCTGCAAAATGTCAACAGATGAATAATAGTTTATAATAAAGTGCCAATTTTCACAAATTATGACTATTTGAAAGAAACAGAAGTGTTTTTAAGTCAAAGCAAATACCTTACGTTATGGTATAGTAGCTAATGGGAATCATTCATTCATCAAAGAATTAGCAAACATTGCCCTTCCTTGGCTGACGTAGAAGGGCCCCAAAATAAGCAGCCAGGTTTGAATTTTTTAATACTTTCTGGTCACATATTATTGACGGGATACATTGATGCGTGGATACTTTTTTACGAGCTGTCCTTCCAATTAAATTTTTTAGAAGCAAATGATGAAGTGTCATCCTTGCACTTTTTGCACATAGCTCATTAATTATACTGTCATTCTAAATATTTACAATGTGTTCTTTCAAATATTTGTAGATATAATAGAAAGCACGTCTCTGATACTATATGCCTTACTAAATTGACACTAGATATTCCCATGTTTACACACTTACATATGGTTAATGACTCATGTTACCTATTAAAGTTTCCTGTTTCCTGATTTAAAAGATATTGAAAGGTTGAAGTACTGAAATGTTTATTTTTGACCTCGGGATCTTACTGCTTCATAGAGTCACACATAAATAGGCTGAATACTCATTTTAACGCCCCCAAACCCACTTTTTAGCTTCATTGTGAAACGAAGGTTCCATCGGCCGAGGTCACGTTGGACACTTGGCGTGGCCGGCGTGGTGGCCGGTGACCTCTGCCCCAGGGAGGAGCGTGGAACGTAAACACCGGTTTCTACAGCAGCTTAGAGCCGGGATTAACTTGGATCATGTCGTCTTCTGCTTTTAATGAAATTCCGTCCCTTGTATTTTCATGTTTGGAAGAGAGTCCAAGTTATCTCATGCTAATTTAGTCCGGCCGTGCCCTCGGGGGTGTCACAGGCTTCCCTGACCTCTCCAAGAGGGACGAGGGGCATGAAGCATTCCTGAGAAACTGGAGTGCGGCAGCCCCCAGAGAGTTTGCAGCGAAACTTGCTCCAGACTCGCCGCCAGATGCTCGAGTCCCCTTTCAGCACTTGCCTGACATCTCTGTCAGCCTGTCTGGCTGCACGGGAAGGCCAGTCCCGGGGCCGGGGGAGGCCCAGGACAGGACTGTCCGTCTTTGTCGTTTGCCGTCTGAAGCACGTGCACGAAGGCGGGAAGATCCTGGGGAGGCAGGGCCCGATTTTGCTTGTCTATTTTTTTCTTTCCTAGCCGCCAATTTAAATTAGATGAATTGGTATTCCTAGTCCCCAAATAATGAATTCCCTGATTTTCGGTGACCAAAATTGAAGGGTGGTAGGTGGTGGGTTTTTTATAGGACCTCTGCGACTAATTACTTTGTAATGATATTAGCTATCGTGCAAAGGATGTTTTCTCTTGTGCATTTAATGAAATTTGGGGCAAGGGGGTGTTGGAAAATATCTTTCTGGTTTTAAAATTATATCCTCTTTGTGGTTTACATTTCCTATATGAAGGATTTCAGAAGAAGTGGGAAAGAGGAGTATTCTATACTGTAAACAAACCGAGAAGCCACATTTCCTGTCTCATCCCTTGTTTTCCTGTGAAGTGAGTGAAGTTCAGCGTGCCTGGTAGCGGCCACGTGAGGAGAGTCTGAAGGTCCTGCTCGACCCGACACCCGAGTGGGACCCTCAAGAACAGATCCTCCTACTGGGGTCCTTACCACCTGCATCACAGCTGGGCCACGGCTATGCTTTGTTTAGTCCAGGCAATATTTAAAATTTTCTTTTCTTTTTTAGCTAACAGTTAAAATTTGAGAGGTTTTGTGTTTTTTTTTAAACAAAACTCTCAGCTTTCAGCATTTCAGATGTATGACTTCTCTGATATAACCAGAAGACCCGGCGAGGCTCCTTCCACATCCCCGTACGGGGACCGTCTTCTGCCCGCAAGTGCTCACAGACCCTTCTGCAAGGGAATGTCCTCTGCAGGCCACCAGGGGTGAACCCAGCCAGGGCCCCTGAAGGCACTGGAGTTGTGAAGCTGTCTTGGACTCTTTCTCCAGTGCTGTGTTAAAAAAGAGAAATCACTTTTCAAAGTAAAGTACCTTGCTCACCGGAAAGTCCTTCCTGCTTTTTGTGTAAGAGCAGATACTTAAATATTACACTCATTTCTTCATTGACCTACATTGTGATTCTCAGGGCCCTTTGTCTCCTACATGGCAACCTGGAGAGGTGGCTGGCCTGGAAGATGGACGTGGGCCCCAGCACCAGGCCCGCCTCCCGCCATCTGGAATGTCTCGATGGAGCCCAGTTTCCTTACCTCCAAAACCTGAAACAAATTTCCCAACTCTCGAAAGTTCTGTGATCTTTGCCACTTTTCAGTTTCCAATGATTCAAGACATAGTAGCTTAGGTTTCCTAACTTAACCTAGTGTCTCTGTCAAACAATTAATCATGGAATCAAACATGTTGCTGCCCTCAGAGGGGCTGTGTGTCACAGACCCTCAGGTTCTGTGTAGAGGTTCCCTTTGTAAAGACAAGGGTCCTTCAGATAATCACCCCGCCTCCATCTCCATCACCTTCATACAGCGCGGCGAGTCTGTGGGCCGGTCTGACCGCTGTGACGGAGGACGTGTGCACTGGACGTCCGGAGAGAGGAGACCCCGGGGGCATCTCGGAGGACCCCTTGACATTCAGGCTGGAAACTGGGAAAGGAGGAGGGTCCCACGTTGAGCCTGGGACGTGCCTGCGCGAGCCCCTTGCGTCCTGGCAGTGTCCTAGGCCGGCGTGTGCCTGGGGGGTGCAGTCATGGGTGCTGGAGAGGCTGGTACAGGGGGTGTCTTCAGGCAGCCGCTTATCAAGCCTCAGCTCCTGCCGTCTCGTGCAGATGGGGTGGACCGGGTGGAGACCGGCCCCAGGGTCAGGAAATCTGCCTTCTGTTCCTTGTTGTGCAGCCGCGACCTTTGGAAGGTCATTCCCCAGCCCTTCTCAGTTTCTCCATCCGTAAAATAAGACGGTGAAATTAATGTGCTTTATAAGAAACGTTAGGGAAATCCTTCTGATTATTTCCATGAGAACTATGGCCGATGAACATTTCTTGGGCCCCCACCTTGACCCCCTCTCTGGCACACTGTCCAGGGCCCTCGTCTCTGGTTGGAGGGGTTTCTCAGAGCCCTGCCTTCCTGCTGCCTGTCCATGGGTTCTGTTCCCACCCTGGTGACACCTCCGCCCCCCAGGAGGAGAGGTGGTGGAGGCGGGAGCTCCTTACGCCGAAATAAACAGTAAAGTTTGGAGACATGTAGACCAAAATAATTAGGACAATGCTGTTGAATGAAAGATGGCATTAGACTTCTTGTTGTACTTAAGTTGGAATCCAGTCCCCAAAAGCACACTCTCCAGTTAACTGGTTTGTTTTAAAAGATTTGTTTGTTTGTTTGTTTCAAGATTTCATTAGTGGAAATCTTCCGATCACGCCTCAGTTCAGGCTCTATTTATGGGCTTTTCTACTTCCTTGAGAAATGTTGGAAAAACATCTGTTTTTCTATCAACAACTGTTGACTATTTGGGAACAGTATAACACCAAGGAACACGAACAATAATGAATGAAGCTAACTATCTAGAAGAAATGAGTTCAAGCTCCCCTGAAATATCTGCCCGTACAGCACAGATTTATTTTCCTGAAATAGCAGAAACCCACATATAAGACAAATATATAAATTACCAGGATTTTAAAAAATGTTTTATTTTATTTATTTTGGGCTGCGTTGGGTCTTCAGAGCACATGGGCTTTCTCTAGTTGCAGTGAGAGGGGGCTACTCTTCGTTTCGGTGCACAGGCTTCTCGTTGCGGTGGCTTCTCTTGTTGCGGAACACGGGCTCTAGAGCGCAGGCTCAGTAGTTGTGGCACACAGGCTCAGTAGTTGTGGCTCGCGGGCTCTAGAGTGCAGGCTCAGTAGTTGTGGCGCACGGGCTTAGTTGCTCCGCGGCACGTGGGATCTTCCTGGACCGGGGCTCGAACCCGTGTCCCCTGCATCGGCAGGCGGATTCTTAACTACTGTGCCACCAGGGAAATCCCTACCAGGATTTTTATACTCTTTCAAAACTTGCATATAACCGACCTGCTTTGGGCAAGGAATCAGAAATTCTTAAGGATGGAAATGTTGAAATTGCAGATTTCCATTCTAAAACACATTTATTTTAAAGAATTAGTGCTCTGAAAAATGCTGTGTTTTCGTGTTAAGAGCGATAACAGGCTGTGGAATTATCACGTTGTATCTTGGTGATCGTGATGGATCTCTGCTCTCTTCAGCATTAGCCAGGCATTTTCTCTAATAATATTATCCCTTGTGATAGCAGTAACGTTCTGTAGATCACAAAGCGCTTTCAAGAGATGCGCTAATAGGATCCCTAAACCCTGTGACGTGCGAGAAAACCAAGCATGAAGTAAGTGACTTGCCTGGCGTGATAGGCCCAGAGTCTTAGGGCTTCTGTCCGCGTTCTTTTCACTACGTAACCTTGAGACTGTCCTTGATGGCCCATTTTCCTACAAAACCCTTCGCTTGGGAAGACGCATCATTGTGCGAGGCCTTGTGGTCCCGCTGTCGGGGCGCTGGTGTGTGGGCCTCACACCGCAGGCGCAGCTTGTGGAGCTGCCCCGCCTTGTAAACAGGTGGCAGCTGATCGCAGGAAGGCTCCTCGCCTGCCAGCGCCCAGTACTGCTGGGAACAAGGTCGGTGCTCTCACTCTTTTTCCGGTGCTCCTTCGTCCTCAGCCTCCACTTCTAGCAGCAGGACGAGTTGGCATCAGCTGGGTGCTGTCCCTGCTCCCCCTGGACCCTCCGGACGGGCCGCCAAGAGGGGCGTCTCTGCTAAAGCAGGTCAGGGGCCCAGCAGGAGACGCGCTTTCCCCAACTGGAGGACACCGCTCGCTCTTAGAGGCAAGCGCCCCGAACCCATCCCTTTTCTCAGAGGTCCTAACCTAACACGGAGTCAGAGACAAAGGTGACTCGTGGGACTGAGATGCTCGTTCTGGTCGCCTGGTAGGTGGCCCTGCGCCATCCCGGCTGGGATGCCAGGCTGTTCCCAGCCCAAAGCTTCCGTGAGAGGCATGAGCTTGCTTCTCTTTCCGCCCTTTGTGTCCTGGAGTCAGGCGTGCAGAGGCGCAGGCGCCGGGGGTAGGGGCAGTGGGGCAGCTGCCCTCGGAGCCCCCCAACCCCGGGCTCATCCCCCGCCCACCAGTCCTGTGGGGCTACCCGTGGGGGGAGGCACAGGATTTCTCTCCCTGTCTGGGGAGAGCTGACTTCCTTGGAGACTTAGTTCACTGATGCTTCAGCCCACTCATGTGATCCTTTCACTGGACCCTGAACTGCATTTGTTCTTCTTCATTTTTCTTACGAGGCTTCGCTCTGGCTGACGGTGGAGGGCCGGGTGGGAAGGGCTCCTTATCCGCTCTCTGGTCTGGGGTCGGCCCGGTGGCTTTGGTCCAGCAGCACCTCCCTGTGTGTCCCCTTTATCTGTCCCTCTGTGATTTTAGAAGGAATTTCGTAGAAATGGGAACTGGAGATTCGGTGTGGATTGAGCAGAAAGTGTGATCATCACACTGGCTTATTTGCAAGAGCAGTAAAAGGACACTAAATATTCTGCCTGAACACATGTTCCCGCCTGAAAATTACTAGCCTCTTAATTTATGATTTTTGGAGCAAATGTTCAATAACTGTTCTTAAATCAACAACATTGATTTAAAAACAAAATTATCAGCATTACCTAGTGTCTCACAGAAAAGAAAAAAAACTAGCAGATCACTTCACATTTAGCTTTGAGATGTTATCAGCCGTCAGCTTTCTAAGCACCCTTTACCCTTGGTAAGTGCAGTGCAGTGAAAACGCTAGCACGTACATGAACGTCCAGCAGACTCAGTTCATCCCGAAGACCCGGCACGTTGCACACCTTCCCGGGAAGGTTCACATCCATCACGGAGTAACATCTGTCTTCCGTAAACACCACCCCAAGCGCCCTCCTTCTCGGAAAGTTGGGCCGAGGGAACCAGCGCAGATCCCCTCCCTGCCAAGCCTTGCGTCACGAGCCTTCGTGATCAATAAGAACATTGTGGTGGTTGTTTCAGAGCTGATGTAGTTACTTGTCTGCAAGCCGACACTTGACTCAAAAGGCTGGTCTGGTTTCTGTGGTGCAAGTGTGGCCTTTGCTGGGCCTGTCCTGGCACCGAGCTCTGGTACTGCTCTGCCCGGGCAGCAGCTGGGCCCATCCCTCAGTTTCATAGTGAGTAACCCATCAGCCAGACCAGCGCCTCTGTGAGAGGACACGGTGTCTTTTCCGTCAGAACCACCGTGGCCCGTTAGTTAGTAGGAAGGAGGGAAAGAACAGAATGGAAAACCCATCAGATGCCTGGCTGTGGGCTCTTCAACTCTGGAGAGACAGAAAATGTGGTGGCCCTGCTTTTCTTAATAACTGGGATAAACACAGAAGGTTGTAGGCCATTGAGCATCTAAGGATGAGATGATGCAGAAATGCATGACTTAGAAAAAGTTTCTCCGTTCATAGTTGAAATGCACAGTGTTTCTTGGCTTTTCTGTAATCGGTTGATATGGTTTGTATATTAATTCATGTCAGGCTCTTAGAATTTCCTCTTGGAGTTTCTGTCTTCCTCCTTGAAAACTTTCTGTTTCATTTTCAGGGAAATGGAATCCTTTGGGTCTTACTGTTGAGATATAGTTTTGTTGTGTCCGATATTACTTCTAATTTCACGATTGCGGGGTAGATAAACCATTGTGCAGTTGGAAGAAAAAAAAAATTGGCAGAAAGGCAGAATATGTTAAAGACTCTTGCTTTTCATTGCAGGGAGATTTCCCAACTGGAGCGGCTCTGTTTTATTCTGCCTCTGGCTAACATCTAAAGATCAGTCATAAAGCTCCATGCAAATACTTTCATGTATTAGAAGAACAATATTTTGACACTCATTGACACAGCAAAGAAATACAACCCTAAATTAGTGTTCAGGAGGACAGTGAAGACATTGTTCATTCATATGAGATGCATGTGAAAATGTTGTGTTGTGTTAACAGAAAAGATGCCCCTCAGCCCTTGACCGTTAGCATTTGCCGGGAGAACCGCTTCTGGTTTTCCACAGGATTAGACACAGCTTTTTATTCTTAATCATGGGACTTGAGCAGTCATTGGTACTGTCAGACTACAGAAAATTTTAGTCACCAAAAAATAAAGGTTTATTCTCCAGAGTCTAGCAATTTGAGTTAAGCTTCTCTCGAGTTTTTGTTTGGTTGTTATTTTCTTTTTTGGGGTGGGGGGCACTTTAGAATATTTAAAGACTTGTTATGTTAACTATTTTGAAAATATTAATTCAATTTATCAAAGGCCTGATTTTCTAAATTTCATCTAAAGTTATAAAGACTCAAAAAAAAATCTGTCACTATCTATGTGTTTTTAAAATAATCAAACTTTTAGGAGCTTTCTTGATTTTTTTTTTTAATTTGAAGAACATAAAGGAGCTTTTGGTTGAATTTTCAGCAGTGTGGAGGGGATGTAGTCTGTAAATTACTGGCATTTTTATATGTAGTGGCATTTCTCTCCTCCCATGTCACTAGGCTCAAATGGTACTGCTACAAGAAATGTTTTCTTAAATAGAACTAGCTTCCCTTCCCATCTCTCTCAATCAAGGACACTACTGAGTCAGCATCTAGGAAATAATTATGATAACAGAAACATTACAGTCATGGGCAAGACCAGGTTAAAAAGAGCAACTTAACCTCCCAGAAGATCAAAGCTTACATAGTGTTTCTGTTGGGGTGTTCTTGTATTTAGCAACCAGAAATTAAAGGCAGAATGATTAAATCTAAATCTATTCACGCATAGTTTTAAGAGTATGGAGGGTAGACTGACTTTTAAATTGAAATCCTGATTTCTGTGAGTCAGGATGCTGTGGTGAAACACATTTGAAATGAGTTTCAGTGAATGCATTGAATGGGCACCAGCTCCCCGGTGACAAGGACGCGGCGTGTGCCGGGCCGAGGTCCTCAGGGATGCTGGACGGGCAGGCGCTGCGCTCGTGGGTCTAGGAGCAGACGGATGAGGGTTCTCAGAGCCCTCCCGCCGAGAGGTGTGCCCGCCGCCTCCCCGCTCCTGCCAGCGGCCAGTGGTCACCCCTTGGTCCCGGTGGCTTGGGGACGTGGCGTTCCTCCCTCCTCCCTGAGGATTCTGGGGCCCGGATGCTGCCTTACCCCTTGGACCTGCCTTCTCGGCGCTGATGCATGGCTGCCCCCCGCCCCATGCAGGGACTGGTCCCCAGCTGTCTTCCTCCGAGCTCGTGGCACAGGGAGCAGAAACCAGCTCGAAGAAATTCAGGTGGAAAAGGAGTCATCCCAGGGGGCGTTGGGGCACGTCCCAGGCCGGGGCGGTGGAGTCGCTTGCCGTGCTCCGGGCGCCTGACCCTCGCTCCCCCCATGCCTGGGGTCCCGCCCTCCCTACTTCTCGCCCAGCAGGTGTCCTGCCCTGGGCTCTGAGGTGCTCCTTCTGCCTCAGGCCTCCCCCCGGCCTCAGCAGGGCGCTGACCCCCACTCCGGAGTCAGGCATCTCCGGTGCCCAGTGCCATCCTGCGCATTCAGTCTCTGGGCCTCTGATCACAGGCTTTTTTGAGACCCCGATTGGGCCCAGAATATGTCTGTGTCCACCCTTGATATGGGACTGGGAGTGGGGGAGGCACTGGGACGGGCCCCTGGCTGAGCGTAGGTCTGGCCTCACGCCTCCAGCTCAAGCCGGGGGTGGGGGGGGGGGGCTGCTTGGGACGGAGGTTGTCCGGAGCTTCCAGGCCTGATGTCTCCTGGAGGCTCGCTGGAGTTCATGTCTCAGAAGTTCCTCCTTAAGTCAAATGCTGGGCTGTTAGAGACTTTTTCCTGTGTAAAGGGTGGATGTCCCTAAGCCAGGCTCTGCGTCCCCCGTGTCTGCCCCCACCTGGCATCCTCCCAGTGCCTGGCACTTCGCGGGCTTCCATAAATACTTGCTGACCGACAGGTCAGGTCCCCGGGCTGGTCCGCATGACCATTTAGAATAGCAGAATTTCCACAGGAAAATGCATGGGAGTGTAACGCAGTGAAAAGAAAACGAAACAGGGGATTGAGGATCTCGTCCCACCTCCGGCCAAACTAGCTGTGTGACTTCAGCCAGATCACATAACCTCTCTGGTTTCAGCTGCTTCCCCGCCTTTTTATGAGTTGAATTGAAAGACAGCATCTCTGAGGTCCTTTCCAACTATGAAAGTCTGTGGCTGTGAACAGAATGGGGATTAAATTCACTCCACCCTTTCACTCCGCGTGCCATGTATGGACGCAGGACTTTGGTCCTGGAGATGAACTAGGTTCTCCCAGGTGCCAGGAACCCTCTCCAGCTGCGTAACCACCGTCATCACCATCATGATGAATAATGGTCCGTGAGCACTTACTCTGTTCCAGGCAGTGTTCATATATTAGCTAATTTAATCCTAAAACGACCCTACGAGGTTGGTGCCATTATTCTTATTTTTCTGAGGCCCTGGAAGATTAAGGAACTTTCCAGAAGTCACCCAGTGACTCCTGGAGCCGAGGTTTAACCCGGGTGGTCTGACTCCAGGTCTGAGGACCACGGCACGCGCTGGTTCTCGGTGTGGTCCCCAGACCAGCAGCATCAGCTTTGCCCTGGAACCTGCTAGAAGTGCAGATTTTCAGGCCTCACCCAGGCCTACTGAGTCGGCCTCGCTGGGGCTGGAGGAGGCCCGCGATCTGTGTGTTAACCTCCCAGGAGGCTCTGATGCACACAGACTCCAGCACCCCTGCCTGCTCCCTGAGCACTGGCTGTCATGGTGCCCGTAAGTGTCTCTCTGGGTCTTTGCTCCCCACTGTTCCCACTGGGAGGCAGGGGTGTGGTGTCGCTGCCCGTTGGCACACAAATGAGACAGGCATTCAAAAGTCAGACGGTCATAAACTGGGAGCTAGTTAGCCTACTTCTCAAGGCCTGTCTTCTAGTTGGCATCACCGATATAGTCACTGCAGGAAAAGTCAGGTGGTGGAGACGAGGAAGGAGGGAGGGGAGAGGATGATCCGCCAGCTGTGTCCCGGGGTGAGCAGGCCGCCTCCACGAAGCCCTGCAGGTTGAGCGGCGGCGTGAGGGCAGCACACACACGAGAGGGGGGCCCTTCTCCCTCTGCGGGGCGGCTCCGTGGCCCGGCTGCCCCATGAGTGCCTGCCAGCCTCCTGTGTTCGTGGGCACACAAGGGGTGCCCAGGTGAGCTGAGATGTGCTGCGAACACAGAACGTGCACGGGGCTTCCAAGGCTCAGTGCATAGGAAGACAGCGTAAAATACCTTGATAATATTCTCTATTGAAACGACAGTGTACTGCATACATTGGCTTATAAAGCATTAAAATTAGCTCTGCCTTTTCCTTTTCCTTTTTTAATGTGGCTAATAGAAAATGTTAAGTTATATATGTGGCTTGCATTGCATTTCCGTGGGGCAGCACCGTTTTAGGGAACCTTAGCTTGTAAAGTCCCGTCTGCGTTTCCCTTAATGCACATAATGTGATGTGTTTATCAGGGTTAGTTACCGGTAACGATGGCTGTCAGTACTGGAACCCAGAGGTCCGTGGCGAGGCTCGGGCCTGTCACTCAAGGGAGCCCAGGACCAGCCCAGAAGCTGGGCCCCTCAGGTCAGAGACAGACGAGAGGCAGAACTGGGTGCTCAGGATGGCTTTGAGGGGAAGGTCACAGTGAAGTCAGAGCTGCTTCTGAGTTGAGGCAGCCCTGGGCCGGGAGCCACGAGCCGGGAGTGGCGGACAGGTGGCCGGCCGTGGGCGTGGAGTCACTTCCTGCTGTGCAGCTGAGCCAGGAGCGAAGTCTGGGTGGCTCGCCGGGCATGTGAGTGGGAGCAGGTATTGGAAGCACCTGGAAGGGGTAGGCGGCTGGGCTCCAGGAAACAGCACTTCTGGGAAGTGCGTTGTGACAGTCATGGTGTCGGGGCCCGTATGCCAGGTGTGAGTCCCTGAGCTAGTGTCAACCTGACCATCACCTCACGGTGCAAGGTAGGCAGAGCTGTGCAGGGACACTACAGCAGAGGCAACAATGCTTATGTTAAAGGCAAACATAAGGATTTCATTGCTGTATTGAAACAGCTGAAATTACAGTCATCACAGGACTGCCCGCCCATCCTAAATGCCCTGTCACAGTGTGACTTTACTGCTTTTCTCATGGCGGGGGTGGGGGTGGGGGGCGTTCCCCTTTGTCTGGAGTTGGGGGGGCGTTCCCCTTTGTCTGGATTTGGGCTGTGCCTGCCACAGTAGTCCATGGAGGGGCACGGCGGGGCCTCCCGAGGCTTTAGGAGGCCTTGCAGATTCTGTTTTCTAAGGAAGCTGGGCCAGACTGGGTGAGAGGCTGCGGGGACAGGACACAAGGAGGAGGGCTGGGGGGCGGTCCAGCACGGAGGACCCAGGCCTGTGCGGGAGGCCATCTCGGCCAGCAGTCCGGGAAGCAGGGAGGAGCCGTGCTCCCGGATTCTGAACTCAGGGTCCTGAGCAGCAGAAAGGCTTAAGCCAGAGCTTCGGGCTGGCAGATTAAGCAGCGTCCTCTGTCTGTACGCGCGTTTTCTCTTACGGTTCTTTCCTACGTTGTTTACGTGGTCACGAAACCTTGGGTACATACCGTGCTTCATGTGCTCACTCAGAGCATGTTGCGCTGGGCATACATGTCTGGCTGTAGAATTCGCTCAAATTAATTTCCAGTCCTAAAAGTCCCACAAAATGACGTTCCATAGGGCTGGACAGTGTCTTTATCGATGCCCACCCTTTCCTGCAGGACGACAGGAGGGACCCCGGTTTCACTGTCGGGGCCTGGCCTCCTGGCTGAGGGGCAGTGCAGACTGATCGGGGTTGGGCTACTTGGGGCCCACACTCACCAGATCAGTGCCGGGAAGTGAGGGCAGCCGTGTCCCGGGGCAGAGAGTGTCCTGACTTTGGAGAGAGGGTTTTGGGAGGACTTTAAAGTGGAGCTGCAGGCCCGCCCTGCACTTTCCTTCAACTCACACCGTTCCACAGCAAGTATGCAGCCTTGTTCAAACAGGAAGAGTAATGGGAAAGCTGAGTGGGCCTGGGGAGAGGGCTGCAAGGGGGGGACAAGGACCAAAACGAGACAGACCAACAGCACATACGGGCCATAAGGAGTAGCAGCAAAGGCGAATACCACGGATTCAAAGATGCTTACAGGCAGCGCGGTTTGGTTCCATTTGCCAGAAGCCGAGGTGGGCAGATGAGAGCCCGTGGGCCAGTCGCGGGTTGTGTAAATAGCACGGCCGCACCCACCTCTTCCTGTGTTGTCTGTGGCCGCTTTGTGCTCCAGCGGCAGAGCTGAGTGGCTGTGTTACAGCGTGTGGCTCGAAAGCCTAAAGTGTTTACTCTCTGGCCCTTTCAGAAAACGTTTGCAGACCCCGGACTTAAAGGAAGTAAATGAAGGAGTTAAGCTAGAAGTAGTCAGTAAAGACACGGACAAGAGAGAGAAAATCATTCCAGAGGTTGAAGTCACATTAGCAAGAGAACTTTAAATAAGTGTTATTAGAAACAGTCAGGTGAACAAGCAGGAGGAAATCACATAAAATAATATGGAAGAGAACAAGGATAAATATGATGGGGCAGCAAGTAACAGACCTGAACACAGAAGAAAAGAGATACAACACATGCATAATTGGTGTGCCTGGAAAAGAAAAGGAGTGCGTGGAAGCATGGAAGAGATAAAATGTACTCAGAGATCAATAAATAACTACGTTACCTGACTCTGCATACAGAGAGAGCAGATGGTGCTCCAGAAAACTGGGTCAGAGTGATTCCCAGAGGACTAGAGCTTTCAGGCTGTATGTTGTTACCCCCAGCCTCGGACTTTGTAGCTTGGTGGACCTGGCTGGAACAAAAGGGCGGGGCAGTGCAAGTGTTGGTCTGGCCTCTTTCAGTGCATTGGTATCAATGTTGAATGATATGTTAATAGCAAGAGCTAGATAGCCTTCTAAATTTGTTTTATTATTTTTGGTGTTTTTAAAAATGTATCATCTAATGATTTTTTTCCTGTCCAGTAACTTCGTACTTTTAAAATGTCTAAAAGACCCTTAATCAAAGGAATCCACAAACAACAGTATTTTTACCCGTGAAGGAATTAATAGACTGAGGTTTGGATTTTATGCTAGATGATTTTCTCGATACAGTGGTGTTTGTTAGTCATTTAGTGCCTGTTTCCCAACTATGTCAGAGTAAGGGGTACTCCCCCTGGGCTAACCCGCGCGAACTGTGTGCATCCCACAAAGCGTAAGACCCAGCCTAGCCCAGGACTCCTTGAAGTCCTGATTCAAACTGAAAACACCAGGCTATCATGATGAAAATAGCTACTGAACAGAGCTGAAAGGAAATGTATGTGAACGGTTCCACACTTAGAATCCTTTATGGGGAATTTTAATCTCCATTTATTCAAATGCCTCTGATTTTTATTAGAATTATTTCATAGAATTTCTCCCCTATTTTTATACATATATTTATATATATGTATATATATTTATGTACGTGTATATGTTTAGATTATTTTTATGACAGTAGCCCGTAAAGCACAAAAGCACAGGACTGAAAAGGCAGCAGTCAAATGAACATAGTTAAACATAACCTTGATTAACAAATCTCGTTATTCATGGATGACAGCTCAGTTAATAAGTGTCCGTGGCTTGGATACTGAGCCGGAGGTTAATGGCAAGGTGGAAGCAATTGTCGAATCCAGGTTTTCAAGACAAACACACATCACAGCCCGAAAGGCACGCGTGGAATCAAGGCTAGCTGGTCGGCTGTGGTGATGCCCTTTGGCTGTTCTCCACCACTGGTCCAGCTGGGAGCCACTGCAAGCTCCTGGATCCAGGAAAGAGGAGGCCCCTCCACTGTGACTTCCACGTTCGTGACCTGTACGGCCGAAGAGCAGGTGTGGGAGAGGAGTATTTTTTTTTTTTGGCGGGGGGGGGGGGGGGGGGGTGGGAATTTTTAAATGAAAGTTTTATTTTGACTTCTCTAAATTAGGTTTGTAAAACAGATAGATTCACTGTATAGTTACAAGAGAGCACATATCCAAATGGAACGGATACTTATAACCACCTAGACTTGGCCTTCAAGCGTCAGTGACATGGAGTCGGGTTCCCCCTGGACTTTATATGCCTTAAAAGCAAGATGAATATGGGACATGGTTGGAGAACTGCGCTATTCATTTGCCATCAAGAGACATTTTGATGCTGAAGAATCCCAAGCCTTGGTACATTCCTCCCTGTGGGATGGATTAAAAAATAAAAAGCAGGCGATGTTTTCGTTTGCACTGGTGATCAGGGCAGGGCAGAGGTAAATAAGTGTGTGAGGAGGTGGGGAAGTCAGTCGTATCCTTATGGGGCCCCTCATTCCGGGAGGGACGGGCCCAGAGTGCAGACGCCTGAAACCTGTCGCCTCAGGAGCGTTTCTGCACCGGAAGCCGGAGCTGGGTAGGGACTTGAGCACGGGGTGGCCGGCCGAGTCGTGGGTCACATGGCCCGCATGTGAACAGGAAGGTGAGGAGAGGTGAACCTTCGCCTCAGCCGTGCCGTCCATCAGGGAAGAAATGGACCAGATCAGCGTGTGCAGCTGCATGAGGACGTGCAGGCCTGGGCGCTTCCCACACAGGGGCCTTTGTGCTGGACACGACTGGGCATCGCGATGGGCCGTGCGGCCCCGGCTCGGTGGCAAATTACTAACCCACGATCTCCGCAGAGCACAGACTTGTTCATCTGATCTGGAGTGTCACCGGCCTTCATTTACCAGTCAGAGACGATTCATTATGCTCAGTGGAAATTCAAACAAAGCCTTTCCCTCTGCGTTTTAAAACCAGTAAACTATTCAGTAATAACAAATAAATCTGGAGCTGTACATCCTTTCCCGCCCATTCCCAGGCTGGAGTCTGGGACAGGATGAACTTTAAAGGAAATGCCTAGAAATTGGTAGGTCAAAGGCCGCGGATGGTCGGCTGGAAAAGAAAAGGGCAGATTCTTGGCACTCAGCTGTGGTGAAAGTGAGGGCCTCCTGTGTGCCCAGATTCCCGGTGGGGATGGAACGAGCACCAGGGAGCTGGTGCCGGTGTCTCAAGTAATCCACCCTCAACCAGTCATCATATTTTCTCCTTTTATTTTTAGCAGCCCTTGCTTTCTTTCACATGATTAAAAATATGATTTTTTCAAAACCATTCCAGCCCAACATAGTGTTTAAAAGAAATAAAATAAGCTGAGCAGTCCTGAAAGACCTACTTGAAATGTTATTTTTAGAATGGAAAGTCAAGTAAAACACCCTTAAGTACATACACTAATCCCTCAGAAAAACGTTCAGATAGAAATTCTAGCCAGAAGCATAATTTAATTTTTCCTAAAAACTTTGGAAGCATTTTGAAGAAAGCCAAAACGTGTGTCTGTGTGTGTGTGTGTCTGTGTGTGTGTCTGTGTGTGTGTGTGTGTGCACGCGTGTGTGCGCACAGAGCACGTGAGAGGGTCAGCTTAGTTGGGGAGGTGCCCAAAGGGCAGCTCGGGCCAGTATAGCCAGTGTGCTATGCCATCGTCCCAGGGAACCTGGAGAGACACAGGCCGTGCCAGGGCCCAGGCTGGAGGAGGAGGGTGTTCCAGGCTGGGTGGACACCTGCAAGACGCGGACACCAAGAGGGGCCTCTCGCCTCTGCTGGTGCCCACGACCAGGGCACCTTCAAGGAGCTGAACAGCCAAGGGCGCTGGCCCAGGGTCTGACCCTCGGGGCCGCACGCACCATCCCGATGAAGAGGACAGCTTGCATTCTGCGCCTTTTTAGAACTGATCAAGCTTTATTATTAATATAATTCATGGAAAATTTTTAAAGTGTTATACATAAATTCATCAACTATAATCTCTTAATGCAAAACAAAACTGCAGATCTTTCATGAATGTGAACAAACCCCTCTCCTGCCAGGACGATTCCGTCTGATGCTTCTCAGCATGTCCCTGACCTGCGTCTGCTTCCAGCGTCCCACCCGGGGGCCGCCTCTCCAAGGCGTGTGAAATTGCCGAAAGCCTTGTCTTCTGTAGGACAAAAATACAATTTAAAACAATCTGGAAATAGACCGAAATATTCACAAGAAAAAACTTCGAGTACAGGAGAAACGTGCGCGTTTCTAGTTTTTAGAAGGCTGCCATAAATTGAAATGAATAAAGAAGAATTAAACTTTACTTAAACTAAATCAGCAAAAACTTTGCTGATTGTGTTTTCTAAAAGAAAATAAGCTGCTCCATTGATCTCAGAAACCTATTTTTCAGCTTATCCAACAGCAGCTAGGGAGACACCAACCAATAGTTTTCTATAGATGTTACAACAAGAGTTCAATGTACATAATATTGGGGACTCTGTGTTCTAATGAGGTGACTATTGCTTTCACCTATTTTATTTGGAAAAGTGGGTGTGAGTGATGAAAAAAATTGGTTTTTAAAAAATTTTTTATTGAAGTATAGTTGATTTATAATGTGTTTTAGATGTACAGCAAAGTGATTCAGTTATACATATATATGTGTATATACATATGTATATTCTTTTTCAGATTCCTTTTCATTATAGGTTATTACATTGAGTTGTTTTTTGTTTTTTTGGTCTTAGATTTTTTTCCTAAAGAGACTGCTGTCAGATACCAGCTATACTTAATTTTGTAAAATCTTCATCTTCTGTCTGTGTAAAATCAGTGTGCGGCTCCAAGCTATAGGAACTCTAGGCCTGGCTGCTACGGTGAGAGCCATCTAAGCTGAGTTTGGGGGCCCTGTTTTGGGTCTTTCACCTGCAGCTAGACTTCTGGCTCTCCTTGAAAAAGCCTGTCTGCGAGATGCACCCACCGAGCCCCTGCCCTTCAAACACAGCTGCTGAAACCTTAACTCTGCGCAGACGTCTTCACTGCCAGATAACTTGTTAAAAGTGCTGTTCGTTATATGATTGTTTTTCCATTAAGGATTGTTGAATATTTTGCTTTACCGTGTCACCACAGTGGTAAATTTCCAACTTTACTGTTAAGAAATTTGGTCCTACTTTGGAGGATAAACACCTGTCCTTAGATGATGTTTTCTTGCCTTCCTTCCATGATTCTTAAATATCCTATGGAAAGGTTATTCGGTGCAGACGCTCTTCAGCATCTCATACCTGTGAACGGTAGTCCAAGGTCCTGCTGCAGACAGAGGTGCTGCAACAGCTGCCCGGCCTGTGCACCTGGGCTGTACCCAGAGGTCCCCAGATGATTCTGTCTCACGTTAGAGTTTGAGAACCACGACTGCCGTGGTTAGGATAGTGGACTAGATTCGTCGTCACCGTCTGGCTACACAGGTTAAAGCATCTAAACAAGGAGGCCGTTAGCCCTTGGTAGCCAGGGTCACCGCACCAGAATCCGAGGAAGTGAAACTTCACCAGTAGCTCACCCGGCTTCCCAGATAGTCAAATAATTGCTTTGCTCTGTTTCGCTTCACTTCTACTCTGTAAAAGCCTTGCCCCCCCGTCTCTGCGTGGGGAGCCTCCTGAACACCTTTGGAATCAACGTGTGCTCAGATAAACTCCTGAGAGTTTGTGCGTGCCTTGGTTTAGCTGTTAGCACTGTCCCTGTCCGGTGATGTGCGTTGGTGACATGATAGTTCCCGAGGGGCCGCTGGGTCCAGCTTTCACGTGGCTCTGCCTCTCTTTCTAGGCCATGTGGCTGATGCTGCAGAATGATGAACCCGAGGACTTTGTCATAGCCACGGGGGAGGTCCACAGCGTCCGGGAATTCGTAGAGAAGTCGTTTCTGCACATCGGAAAAACCATCGTGTGAGTATGACTGATGGACGTTTGTCAGACGTGTGCTCGCTGTTCTGCCTGCATTTTGTCTTTTTCCCTCTTTGCTCTTGTAAAGCATGAAGCAGGGACTCGGTCCCAGTTATAGTGAGAGTCAAATGTTTGTCACCGCCTAAACTCAGTTTTTTAAAAATTTCTTTTAATTTTTAAATATGTTTTTAAGGTTTTTACTTTTTTAACTTTAAATTTTGTATCATGGTTTATACTCAGTTTACTAGGATTTTACTGTTGCTAATTGCTCTTAACAGATCAATGTGATAACATAAAAGTTACACAAACTTTTTCCAGTACTTTCACTTTATATTTAAAATTTTTGAAACCATAGAAACTTACAGAAAAGTTTCAAATGCATGACCAGCATAATTCTTTTCTCTGAACCATTGAGAGTAGGCCCCGTCCCCCTGACTTCTGTGAGTATTTCCTATAAACAGAGACATTGCCGAACGTGAATGCAGTACAGCCATCAAGGTCAGGAGGTTGCACTGCTGAGTGAGTACCGTCTCACCTGCAGACCTCGCCTGAGTCTTGCAGCTGGGTCAGTGCCCCACTTTATACCAAATGATCCACACACTACAGCTACTTGTTGCATTACACACATTTTGAAGTCAGATTTTTATTGGAATATTTGAAAGATTTGGGGGAAATCCTTCACTACAGATGGAAGATTCTTTTTTGGTGATTGTATTATTGAGATAAAATATACATAACATAAAATTGACCATTTTAATAATTTTCAGGCATACAGTTCAGTGGCATTAAGTATATTCACAGTGTTGGACAACCATCACCACCATCCGTCCACAGAACTCTTTCTTCTCCCCAAACTGAAACTCTGTTCCCATTAAACCCTAACTCCCCTCCCCCTCCCCCAGCCCCTGGCAGCCACCATTCTACTCTCTGTCTCTGAGTTTGATGACTCCAGGGACCTCATATCAATGGAATCACACAGGATCTGTCCCTCTGTGACTGGCTTATTTCGCTGAGCCTGATGTCCTCAGGTTCCATCCTGTGTCAGCATTTCACTCCTTTTTAAGGCTGAGTAATATTCCATTGTGTGGATGGACCACGTGTTGCTTCTCCATCATCTGTTAACACCTGGGTGGCCCCCGCCTTTTGGCTGTCGTGAATGATGCTGCTGTGAACACGCGTATACAAATATCTGTTTCAGTCCCTCCCTGCTTTCAGTTCTTTGGCTTATAAACTTAGGAGTGGAATTTCTGGGTCATGTGGTAATTCTGTGTTTAACTTTTTGAAGATCTTTCAAACATTTTTCCGAGATTCACTTTTAAAATATAAGAAAGGACTTCCATTTCTAGCTATGATGGAATAACAGAAATCAGATTAAACCTTCTATCTTGAAAAACTAGGAAACTATATGAAATATATAAAACACCGTTTGGGCGACGGGCAGTGCAGGACCCCGGGTTTCCTGGAGACATGGTCTCCACCAGGGAGCGTGGAAGAGGAACTTCGACAGAGAACAACCGTTTGCTGAGAGCCGAGGAGGTGGAGGTCAGAATTCCGAGAGTCTGAGGCACCTGGATGTTGTGGAGCCGTGTGAGGAGGAGCCTGTGGCGTGGTGATCTGCAAAGAAAAAGAGTTCCCAAAACGTGCATAAGGATCCCACTGAGTCCTTACTGAATATTAAGAGGACATTCCACAAGCTTGGATGAGGAACTGCCTGGGAGGTGGAATTGAAGGTTTCTTAGAGCGTTCCCAGGCTTGAGAGGCACATGAGCTTCAGCTATAATGGAGAGACCTCGTTCTCACTCAGTGACCATCCTCACTCAGGGGATGAAGTAAGATTCCAGAAGAGCTATGCCTCAGTTGATGGGACTGATTCCCAGAGTAAAGGCTGCTCTAGACCCAGGCTAACAAAGCTTAAACACAAACTTCAAAGGGATCAAACTGGATACAAATAACTTAGCCTTCGGCCATTGCAAAGCCCAGTGTTCTTCAAAGGAATACAGTAAAATCTAGACTCAAAAGCATAACGTTTCTTTTTCTTTTGATTTTTATTGGCGTATGAGTTGCTTTACAATGTTGTGTTAGTTTCTGCTGTGCAGCAAAGTGAGTCAGCCATACGTATACATATGTCCCCTTTTTTTTGGATTTCCTTCTCATTTAGGTCACCACAGAGCATTGAGTAGAGTACCCTGTGCTATACAGCAGGTTCTCATTAGTTATCTCTTTTATACAGAGTATCAATAGTGTATATCTGTCAATCCCAGCCTTCCAGTTCATCCTAACCCCCACCCTTCCCCATTGATATCCATACGTTTGTTCTCTACGTCTGTGTCTCTGTTTCTGCTTTGTAAATAAGATCGTCTGTACCAGTTTTTTCAGATTCCACATATATGTGTTAATACAGCAGTCCCTGACCTTTTTGGCACCAGGGACCGGTTTTGTGGAAGACAGTTTTTCCACAGGGGGAGGGGGGGATGGTTGAGGCCGTAATGCGGGCGATGGGGAGAGGCTGTAATTACAGATGAAGCTTGGCTCGCTCGCCCACCGCTCACCTCCTGCTGCGCAGCCCGGTTCCTGACAGGCCACAGACTGGTAGCAGTCCACAGCCCAGGGGTTAGGGACCCCTGCATTAACATACGGTATTTCTTTTTCTCTTTCTGACTTACTTCATCCTGTATGACGGTCTCTAGGTCCATCCACATCTCTACAAATGACCCAATTTCATTCCTTTTTATGGCTGAGTAATATTCCACTGTATATATGTGCCACATCTTCTTTATCCATTCCTCTGTCGTTAGACACTTAGGTTGCTTCCACGTCCTGGCTATTGTAAACAGAGCTGCAGTGAACACTGCGGTGCATGACTCTTCTTGAATCATGGTTTTCTCAGTGTGTGTGCCCAGTAGTGGGATTGCTGGGTCATATGGTAGTTCTATCTTTAGTTTTTTAAGGAACCTCCATACTGTTCTCCATAGCAGCTGTATCAATTTACATTCCCACCAACAATGCGTGAGGGTTCCCTTTTCTCCACACCCTCTCCAGCATTTGTTTGTGGATTTTTTTAAATGAATTTATTTGTTTTTTATTTATTTATTTTTGGCCGCACTGGGTCTTCGCTGCTGCACATGGGCTTTCTCTAGTTGTGGTGAGCAGGGGCTACTCTTCGTTTCAGTGCATGGGCTTCTCATTGCGGTGGCTTCTCTTGTTGCAGAGCACAGGCTCTAGGCACATGGGCTTCAGTAATTGTGGCATACGGGCTCAGTAGTTGTGGCTCACGGGCTCTAGAGCGCAGGCTCAGTAGTTGTGGTGCCCGGGCTTAGTTGCTCCACAGCATGTGGGATCTTCCCGGACCAGGGCTTGAACCCGTGTCCCCTGCATTGGCAGGCAGGTTCTTAACCACTGCGCCACCATGGAAGTCCTATTTGTGGATTTTTTTTGATGATGGTCATTCTGACTGGTGTGAGGTGATACCTCATTGTAGTTTTGATTTGCGTTTCTCTAATAATTAGTGATGTTGAGTCTTTTCATCTGTTTGTTGGCCATCTGTATGTCTTCTTTGGAGAAATGTCTATTTATGTCTTCTGCCCATGTTTTGATTGCATGGTTTGTTTTTTTGATATTGAGCTGTGTGAGCTGTTTGTATATTTTGGAGATTAATCCTTTGTCAGTTGCTTCATTTGCAAGTATTTTCTCCTATTCTGAGGGTTGTCTTTTCTTCTTGTTTGTGGTTTACTTTGCTGTGCAAAAGCTTTTAAATTTAATTAGCTCCCATTGTTTATTTTTGTTTTTATTCTCTTTACTCTAGGCGGTGGGTCAAAAAAGGCCTTGCTGTGACTTATGTCAAAGAGTGTTCTGCCTATGTTTTCCTCTAAGAGTTTTATAGTGACTGGCCTTACATTTAAGTCTTTAATCCATTTTGAGTTTATTTTTGTATATGATGTTAGGGAGTGTTCTAATTTCATTCTTTTACATGTAGCTGTCCAGTTTTCCCAGCACCACTTATTGAAGAGACTGTCTGTCCTCCATTGTATATTCTTGCCTCCTTTGTCAAAGATAAACCCATGCACATATGGTCACCTTATCTCTGGGCTTTCTATCCTGTTCCATTGATCTGTATTTCTCTTTTTGTGTCAGTACCACACTGTCTTGATTACTGTAGCTTTGTAGTGTAGTTTGAAGTTGGGGAGCCTGATTCCTCCAGCTCCATTTTTCTTTTCAAGATTGCTTTTACTATTCAAGGTATTTTGTGTTTCCATACAAATTGTAAAATTTTTTGTTCCAGTTCTGTGAAAAATGCCTTTGGTAATTTGATAGATTGCATTGAATCTGTAGATTGCTTTGGGTAGTTTTGTCATTTTCACAATATTGATTCTTCCAATCCAAGAACATGGTATATCTCTCCATCAGTTTGTGTCACCTTTGATTTCTTTCATCACTTTCTTATAGTTTTCTGCATACAGGTCTTTTGCCTCCTTAGGCAGGTTTAAACCTAGGTATTTTATTCTTTTTGTTGCAGTGGTAAATGGGATTGTTTCCTTAGTTTTTAATGTTCAGCATTCAACCAAAAATTAGTAGGACTGTCATGAAGCAGGAAAATGTGACCAAAAACCAAGGGGAAAATCCATCAATAAAAGCAGACTGAGGAATAAAAAAGATGATGGTGTGAGTGCATAAAGAAGGTAAAATAGCTGTTATAACTATGTCAAGTATTTTAAGAAAAACATGAGTATAGTGAGGAGAGATAAGGAAATATATTTGTTTTTTAAAGAGCCAAATGGAACTTTTAGAGATGAAAAATTAAGTATCGCTGTTGGCATTGAGAATAGATTAGATACTACAGAAGAAAAACTAGTAAACTTAGAGACATAATACTAGAAAGGACCCAAGATGAAGCACAGGAAGAAAAAGACTGGAGGGAAAAAAAAAAAGAGAGAACAGAGTTTGATTTGATTAACCTGTGAGAGAAAATCAGGCAATCTAATATATGTGTAATCAGAGCATCAGGGAAAAAGCGGGGAGGGCACAGGAACAGAATTAAGTAACAGCCAAAAATTTCCCAAATTACTGAAAATAAATGCTAAAGAGAAAAAATTTAAAGCAGCCAGAGAAAAAATAGAATTATTTGCAGAGGAACAAATATAGGAAAGTTTTGTTACCAGAAACTACGCAAGGCAAGAAGACCTCGGAGCAACATCTTTAAACTGCGGGAAGCAACCTGAACCTTGAGTTCTGTACCTGAGGAAACCATCTCAGAAATGGAGGTGAATTAAAGACTCCCCAGACAAACAAAGGCTGAGATGGTTCATCGCCAGCAGTCATTTAGGCGGAAGGAAAATGATGCGAGTTTGAAGCTTGAATCTCTACGGAAGAATGAATCGCAAGAGAAATAGCCAAAATGTGGGAAAATATAAACGTTTTCCCCTCGTTTTAAAATTTCTTTGAAGGTAACTGACTGTTGAAAGTAAAAATAATGAAAATACATTATGAGGTTTCTACTACATATGTAAATAAATTGTATAACAACAGTAGCACAAAGAGTGGGGACAGGATGGAAGCAATGCATCATTACTGTAAAGATTCTTGCACCAGATGGGAATTGGTGTGATATTATTTGAAGACAGACTGCAATTAGTTAAAAGTATGTACTGCACACTCTAGAGAAACTACTAAAACAAAACAAAATGAAAAGTAGCCATAAGCCAATAGTGGAGTCAAAATGCAATCCTAAAAAATACTCACCTAAAAGAAAGTGGGAGAAGAGAGAGTGTGAACAAATAACAGGTGGGACAGATAGAAAACAAATCATAACTATACTGATAATTATATCCATTCTAAGTGCTCTAAATACTCTAATTAAAAGGGTGATATAGTTGGACTTGATTAAAAAAAAGCAATATGCTGTCTACAGGAGACACACTTTATATATAAACACATAGATAGTTTAAAAGTAAAAAGATGAAAAAATAAAACGTCCAAACAGTAACCATAAGGAAACTGGAGTGGCTATATTTATATGGGACAAAATAGACTTCATTTAATTAGAAGGAATAAAGAGTCATTTCATAATTTTAAAGGGGTTGATTCTTCATGAACACATAATACTTTTTAACGTATCTACACCCAGTTATAGATACTTCAAAATAGTGACAGAACTGATAGGAAAAAAAGACAAATGAACTTTATGCTTGTGTACGTCAACACTCCTTTCTTTGTAACTGACAGAACGAGTAGACAGAAAATACCTGTGGATACAGGAGACCTGAACAACATAGTAAACTTACTTGACCTAGTTGACATTTCTAGAGCTTACCACCCAACACACTTCTAAATAACTCACAGGTTTAAAAAGAAATCACGAGGGAAATTAGAATATATTTTGAATTAAATGAAAATGAAAACAGCATATCAAAATATGTGGGGTACTGCCAAAGCAATGCTTGAAGAGAAATTTGTGGCTTTGAATACTAACATTAAAAAAGAAGAAAGAGCCCAAACCAGTTATCCAAGCTTCCATCTTAAGAAGCTAGACAAAGAAGAACAAATTAACCCCAATGCAAACAGAAAGAAGGAAATAATAAAGATAAAAACAGAGATCAATGAAGTAGAAAACAGAAAAACAGTGGAGAGAATCAGTGCAACCAAAACCTGGATAAACCTCTATCCAGGAAAAAAAGAGAAGACAGAAATTATATGTAGTAGAAATAAAAGAGTGAACGTCACTACTGATCCTCCAGACATGAACAGAATAGTAAGAAAATATTATGAACAGCTTTCTGCCAACGACTTTTTCAAGTTAGAGGAAACGGGCAACTTTCATGAAAGACACAAATTGCCAAAAGTGACTTCAAAATATGTATAAGTCTTCGTGGTTCTGTGTCTGTGAAAGGAAGAAGGTGACACCCCTTCTGTACTCACTCAGAAGAGAGAACACTTCCCAACTCATTGATGAGGCAGCATTACCTCATGATGCTAAAAATAAAAATGTTACATGAAAAGAAAGATACTGACTAGTATTCCGTGAGAGCAAAGAAACATAAAAGGACTAACAAAATATTAGCAAATTGAATCTATCAATATATAAAAAGTTCGTTCACCATGACCAAGTGGGATGTATTCTAGAAATGCGAGCTTGGTTTAACATTTGAAAATCAATGTAATTCACCATATTAAGAACACAAAAGAGAAGCCATATGATTTTTTTAACAGAGGCAGAAAAAGGCATTTGACAAAATTTAACAACTATTATTAAAAAATAAAATAAAACTTTCAACACACTAGGAATAGAACGAAATTTCCTCACGCTGATAAATGGCCTCTGAGAAAAACCAACAGTTAACATTATACTTAATGTTGAGAGACTGAATAATTTTCTCCTAAAAATGAGGCTCAGGGCAAGGATATCTGCTTTTATCCAACTTTTCAACATTGTCCTGGATCCTAGCCAAAAGAAAAAAACAAAAAGAAATGAAAGGAAGATGTACATCTGTCTTATTCACAGATAGCGTGACGTAGTACATAGAAAACCTAAGTAATCTACCCAAAAAGCTACTAAAACTAACAAGTGCATTTAGCAACATCACATGATATGAGGTCTATATATAGAAGTCAGTTGTATTTCTCCGTACTGCCATGGAACAGCTGGAAGTTGAAATTTGTAAAAAAGCACATTACCACTTACAATAGAATCAGAAAAATGAAATAGAGATGAACTTAATAAAATACACAAAAGATCTGTACACCACAATCTAAAAGACATCAATGAGAGAAATCAAAAAAGCCCTAAATAAATGGAGAGATACACCATGTTCTTGGATTGGAGGACTTGATGGGGTGCCAGTTCTCTTCAAATTAATCTGTAGATTCAGTATATTCCTGAACAAAATCACAAGCTTTTTTTTTTTTTTTTTTTTTTTGGTAGAAATTGACAGGCTGATTCTAAAATTTATGTGGAAATGCAAAGGATCTAGAATGATTTTGAAAAAGAATATCAAAGCTGGAGAACACTTACTCTCTGATTTTAAGATTTCTTTTAATGCTTAATCTGCGCGATATTGACGTAAGGACAGATTTATAGATCCAGGGAACAGAATAATATAAAGCCCAGAAAAAGACACACACTTATACAGACAATTGAATTTTTACAAACTTGTCAAGGTAATTAATTGGAGAAGGATAGTCTTTACAACAAATGGTGCTGGAATCAGGAATAACCGTATGGGGTAAA
The DNA here is from genome assembly GCF_005190385.1 of Monodon monoceros. Taxonomy (NCBI): domain Eukaryota; kingdom Metazoa; phylum Chordata; class Mammalia; order Artiodactyla; family Monodontidae; genus Monodon; species Monodon monoceros. Next base: position 2,092,907 of record NW_021703780.1, on the reverse strand, counting down.
AAAGTGAATCTCAACCCAAGAGTCAAACCGCACACCAAATTAGTTGAAATGGAGCAGAGGTATAAATGCAAGAGTGGGAATCGAAAACTGTTAGATGAAGACATGGGAAAAAGCTTTGAAACCTTGGGGCAGGGAAAAACGTCTGAGGTGGTTTTCTGTTCCTGAGTTATGAGAGTTTTGTTTGTTTGTTTGTTTTTTGTTGTTTTTTTTTTGCTGTACGCGGGCCTCTCACAGTTGTGGCCTCTCCCGTTGCGGAGCACAGGCTCCGGACGCGCAGGCTCAGTGGCCGTGGTTCACGGGCCCAGCCGCTCCGCGGCATGTGGGATCTTCCCGGACCGGGGCACGAACCCGTGTCCCCTGCATCGGCAGGCGGACTCTCAACCACTGTGCCACCAGGGAAGCCCCGAGAGTTTTTATGTTTTGCAGATATACTCTCTCAGCCCATGACTTGCCTTTTCAGTTTCTTAACAGTGCCTTGCAAATACCAAAGTTTTACATTTTCATGCAGTTCAGTTTATCATTCTCTATGGCTTTTTGTTTTGTGTGTGTTTGCCTTAAATATTTAGATCAATTGGGGGCAAAGGCAAGGATTTCTTAGGACACCAAAAGCAAGAACCATAAAAGAAAAAAGTGACAAAATGAATGTCATGATTAAAAACCTCTATTCTTTGAAAGTGACCACTAAGAAAAGGAAAAGGCAAACACTGGTCTGGGAGAAAATGAATGTAATATTTGCATCTGACAAAGGACTTATATCTAGAACATACAAAGATCTCCCGTAACTCAAAAGAAAGAAGACAAATAATTCAATTTTAAAAATGGGCCAGATGTCTGAACAGATACTTCACACAAGAAATTCCACAAATGGCCACTTAGCACATGGAAAGATGCTCAGTGTGATCATCATCCAGGAAATGCGCGTTAAAAGGACAGTGTGCTAGGGGGAAGCAGCCGCACGGCACAGGGAGATCAGCTGGTGCTCTGTGACCACCTAGAGGGGCGGGATAGGGAGGGTGGGAAGGAGGGAGACGCAAGAGGGAGGGGATGTGGGGACATATGTATATGTATAACTGATTCACTTTGTTATACAGCAGAAACTAACACACCATTGTAAAGCAATTATACTCCAATAAAGATGTAATAAAAAAACAGCAGTGTGATCCCACTGCGCTCCCTTTGGAATGGCAAAACGGAGAAAGTCAACAGAGCCAAGCATTACTGAGGATGCTGGGACACCTGGAGCGCTCCTGCATTACCAATGGAAGTACGAATAGTTCAGAAAACACTTTGGCTTTCTTATAAAAACCAAGTCTATATTTACTATGTGACCAGTGATTTTCCTAGACGTTTACCAAAAAAAATGAAGATGCATGTCGACATAGAGACTTATCCATGAATATGCATAACAGCTTTAGTCCTAACAAAGCGTTAGCTCCCCCAGTGTCTAATCAGCTGGCAGACAATGTGTCCGCACGAGGCATACTGCTCACTCATGGAAAGGGTGACACCTGGCACACCTGCAGGAAGAGCACGGACTGTGTAATTCCGCGCATGTGATGCTCTAGGAAAGGGTGAGTGGTGCTGATAGGAATCTGAGCGTGACGGGAGAGCGACTGGGAGAAGGAGAGGGAATCTGTGGCGGGGGTGGGGGGGATGTCTGATATCTGGATCGCAGTGGAGTCTGCATGAGTGCATGCATCTTTCACTCATCAAATTATGCACTTGTGACACATTTTGTTTGTAAATTATACCTCAATATAGTTGATTTTTCAATAAAAGGAATCAAAAAAGAACTTAGGTGCCCATCATCAAGGATATTCAAGTGAGTTTGATCAACTGTTTTCATTCAGCTATTAAAAATAAAGCTGGAGAGGAATTTGAACAACATGGAGTATGATTATGACAATATTAAGTGAAAAAAAACAGGATCTGTTGGCTGATCTAAAGTCCCTAAAAATATGCCTACAAAAAATTAGAAGAAAACACACAAAATTTTTAAAATGGCAATTTCTACATGGCAGAATTATGTGTGACCTTTAGCGTTCTACTGAATACATTTCTCTATATCCGAATGTTCTATAATGAACTGACATGCTTTTGTAGTAAGAAATCAACTTAACACACGGTTTTTTGAAGTTAGGGGTAGTCTTACAAATGAATTCCCAAACAAGACTCTGTTTTGATAAATGCATGAAACTTGGTCATTCTCCCACTTTGGAGACCATGTGTCGTTTTCAGTCACCAGGTCATCCTTCTGTCCGTAGGTAGTCCCATGGGCTAATACCCTTTTTTTTTTTTAAATACCTAGCACAGTCTTTCGCAAACTGAGAATTCTTTAAAAAGGAAATGTCTTAGAAAGGCATTCCTTGTCTAGTTCATTTGGAGAATATTGAATATTTTAACCCCTCTTAGAGAATCACCAGTAAGGAATCTGTTTAACTTTGTTTTACCCAGCACTTTCTAAACTTACGTTATATTAGAATCCTACACAAACAACAGAGTTGTGTGGAGTACCTGCTGGGAGTGTTGTTCTGTCCTTCAAAACTGAGTAGCAGCTTCCTGGCGGGTCTGAGCCCTCCCCTCTTCCCACTTCTCCATCCGAAGGGAAGGCGCAGTAAAGCCCTGGAGTCAGTTTCACTAAAATCTACTGCACATTTCAGGCAGTGACCTTCATTTTGTTTCAGATGACAGGCTAAACCGCAAGTCAAGCTTTTGGTGGTCTAGTAGACATGGCCTTCAAGTGCTATATAAAATTTGGGTGAAATTGAACCCTTTTCCTGAACTCTTCCAGAAAGAGACATGGGCGTGAGGTGCTCAGGTCCCAGACAAACTAAAGGTCTTGCTTTGCCCCTCTCGTCTGAGTCTTCCGTGGGTGGCAGCTCCCACCTGCGTGCCCCGTACCTGCGTCGCTGGGCTGTGGGAGCAGAATGCTTACGTTGCATGTTCCTCACAGTGTGTCTGAAAAGGCAGAATTCCTTCTCAGGGCCAGATAATGAAATCATGATGGCTTTATGAATGCTGTCTGCAAGTCATGTTCTGTTGTTTGTTTTTTTTCCAATTTCCTTCCCCTGGATCTTCTCTGGGCCCCATGAGCCGCATACCGATCTCAGCTGGAGGACAAGCAGGGTAGTCGCGGCTGCTCCCGGGTCCCGTCCCCGCCGTCCCCGTTGCAGCTGTGACTTTTGACAGGGCCGGCGAGTCCTTCTTGGGAACGGTTTCTGCACAGTCAGACACCAGGCAGAAACGAGCAAAGAAAACACACTGAGATGGAGCAAAGCCTGGAAGGCCAAGGATAGTATTGAGCCTCTAGGCCTTCGGGGCGTGCACCTCTTTCCCCAAGGATGCTGATTTAATTTCCCTCTTTCACGACGCGGTCATGTCCTTCTCTGCACACAGTGTGGTATAATATCGTGTGAAGTATAAAAGCACAGCCGCAGTGCCACATTCCCTGGGTTTGAATCCCAGCTCTGCAGCTTTCCCGGGGAGTTAGTTACCCTCAGCGCCTCCACTTTCTCATCTGTAAAAGGGGGATAATAAGGGTCCCTGCCACACAGGGTCGGGGTGAAGGTTAAATGGGTTAACATTTGTGAAGCACCTAAAGCAGGGCCGGGTGCATCGTAAGCTCTGTGCGTTTGCTGTTAATGATGAAATGGGTCATTGACGGAAAATGACACTTGTCAACAGTGAATACAAGGGACAGATGAAATGTGAAAGCAGTATAAGATTGGGCAACTGGTGATATATGTTTGGGGATCCAAAAACGTAAAGTCACACCAGCATCTCGTGCTTATGTGCCCAGAAGGAATGTAAGGGAGACGCTTAGCAGAGAGGCAGTTGAGGGAGGAACGGCCTAGGTGCCCTGCTCTGGTTGCATAGAGACCTCTCCTCCTCCCTGGGAAGTAATCCGCAGTTTTGTCAGAATTACGACACCTTTTGGCTGCGTCTGTCTCCTGCTGAGCAGAAGTTCTCAAACGCTAAGGTGCTGGGAATCACTTGGGGGTCTTGTTAAAATGCAGATTTGGAATCAGTAGTTCTGGGCGGGGCCTGAGGCTCCGAATTTCTAACAGGATACCCAGTGATGCAGGGGCTGCTGGTGCCTGGACCGCACTCTGAGTAGCAAAGCCTGGGACAGTCACAGGACCTCAAGTTCCAAATGAGCCTGACAGTCACACGCCCAAGCCCTTCCCCCTTTGGACCTTGATCGTAGTCACCTGTGACTTTGCCTTCCGTGGTGGACTGGACAGTTCTCTCCTTAAGGCAGAATCTGCTTTGGGTCCTTTCTGAACCTTGCGTTCTGCCCAGCACAGTGGCAGACATTTGCTAAATGAATCAACATTTACATGAATCAATAATGGAAAACGAAATTTTAGAAGTTGAGAGTTTGATTTTAGGATTTGTGTGTGTGTGTGTGTGCGTGTGTGTGTGTGTGTGTCATGCAGGAAGGGAGTAGGGGCAGATTGCTGGAAAATGAAAAAACCTAAAATTTCCAGATTTTCCCATGAGAACTGTCATCCAGTGAGCACCTGCGGCTGATTTAGTTCCTTCCCTCCTCTTTCCTTCTGCCCTCACGCCTCCAGGAATTGCTTAAATGCTAGTTGAATTTAATAGAAATTGGACCTAATTTATCATCTGATAAACTGAGATAAAAAGAGTTCTCTGGACGCCCCACTCCTGCCATCAGTGACTCTGGGAATGCTCTCGGGGAGATGTAGAGGTCTGAAAAGCTGGAGGAGTACCTCCCGTTCTTATTCCCTGCGGTCTGAAAGAGATCGACCAGGAGATGATGGGGATCTCCAAGGTGCACAGCTAGGGTGTCTGGAGCCCCGGTCTCTAATATGAGGTGAGAGCCCAGGCTTCAATGACGTCAGTCCCTTCTGAGCCTCAGGAGTGTGTGGGTCATCCCAGAATCGATGGCGACTCAGTCCCACCAGTTCTGCAGGAGTCAAGTTCTTCCAACAACTTAATTTATACAGTAATTCGTTTACTTCAAAAGTTATAATAGCAAAAAAAAAAAAAAAAAAAAATTATAATAGTAGTCTGTCAGAACTAGCGCTGGAGATTGGAGAAGGTCCAAGAGCTCATTGCTTGGGAAACATTTCGCATGCTTTCCTGTAACACGTGGCATTTTAAAACATTTGATGCTTAAGTCCCAAGAGAAGGTGGAAGTCCGTAAACCCAAGACCAATGTCCTTGTTTGTAGTAGCCTTTAGGTGATTTTGCTTCCAAATTGCAACGCGAGGAGCAAAATTTCAATTAGAATCACCTTCTATGTCATGTTTCATTTACCTGCATTTTCTTCCTTTACTTAACTACCTGACTTATAAATTTGTTTTGCATAAAAACATTGTGAAGGAGACTAATTATATTCATTAGAGAAGATAAAGAATAGGAAGGCAAACACGGAGGCATTTTCATTTTAAATGCAATGCTGGGAGTTGGCACATTAAGTAAAAACAAAAACCAGGAGGACATAAAATAATCTTTGCAAGGCAATTTAGCCATCTAGAATACCTCTATGCCCCTTATTTCATTTTTAAAGAAGATATTTCATGTTTCAAGAAAATTATTCACATTCTTTTGTGGATTTACAAGTGTATTGTGGATTCCTTGTGTCGGGATTGAGTTCTTTTTTAGTATCTTTTTTATATAGATAAATATCTTTGTATATAGAATTCATGTTGCTTTTAAATAATCCCCCAACATTTTTATTAGAATGAAGACTACAGGGGAAGGGGAATGAGTACCCTTCACTCTATAGTAGAGGCAATTTCTCATCTTATTTTCTGAAAATAAGTACACGTTTTGTTTGTGTTTTCTTAAGGAATAAAGCATGACATTTTGTTATTCTCTTAAGCTCCAAAAGTTGTGAGGGATGATATATATAAATTCTTATTTTTTTTGATGTGTGAGGTATCCATGCTAATGAAATGAAGCCGTGTAAACATAATCAGAGTGTCTGTATTAGGAAGGGGAGAGAAGTGAATGAGCATTTCTGGTAGTCAGAGTTCTTTTGTCTTTAAGGGACGACAACCGACCTTGGCGTAGCCTGGGGGACACGAAGGACCCTGGCCGGTTCTGCTGGGCCCGTGACCACCTGCAGACCAGGCACTGAGGCCACAGTGTGGCCAGGCTTCTCCTGGGTCTGGTCCTGTCATCGGGGGAAGAGACCTCTGTGCTCGGCGACCCCACAGAATTCCGCGATTTGAGCCGGGGTGGGTGGGGGGGTGGGCGGGTCCTCCACCCACTTGGGATGTTACTTCTAGAAGAAAGGTGAGAAGTGGGCTAGGCCGACAAAAGCATGTTCACGTAGCTCGAATGATCGTTTAGTGCGAGCCCAGAAGGGTGCCGTGGCCGTGCCCCCTTCAGCTTCACCCCAGCACTGGAGGCACCATGACGCACGGCCCCCGTACCCTCGACGGCCACCTGCTGATGGGGGGCGGTCCGGGTCTAAGCTTCATACCTCATTTTCCATCTTGTTCGCGTGTATCCTTTCTTCGTGACATGACGGTTGTGTGTCAGAAGCAAACAACTTACCGAGCTGGGCTGAGGCCTGCGAGCCCGTGGAAGGAAGCCCGACCAGGACACAGAGACAGGAGAAGCCAAGGCCTGGCTTTTGAGTGTTCGAGAGCCCAGGTTGTTATGAAAAAGTGAGATGGGAGGATCCTTCCAGGATAATTTTCCCTCCGTGCAGTTCGGGCCTCCGCTCTGTCACTGGAAGCAAGTTCCCCCCCGCCGTCCTTGGGGGTCTGCAGTCTGGGGTCCTCGGTCCTGATCACTGAGACCCAGTGGGTATCCATAGCCAGCCTGTGTGCTGAGTCCTCCCTGGAAGGGCCCTGGTCGCCCTAAGTCCCCCATGTCGGGGTAGCAGGGCCCATGCTCCCAGGGTGGTGACAGTTGAAGGGGCACCACTGTCTTCCTACCCCAGGGAGCCAGAGAGGCCTGGGGAGGGCCTGCACGTGCACAGGGCTGGCAACCGCAGCGCTGTCGGGTAGGATGGGAGGCCTCTGCCCTCTGGGAGCTCCTGCCTGCCCTGCTTTGTGAGCTCAGAGGAAGGCTGTAGGTATTTTCTCTGAGCTCCTGGATTGTCTCTGGAACCTCCTATCATGGCTTTACTGCCATATGGCACACCAGTCAGCATCTGGAAGAGTCTCACTTTAGCTGTTTTCAATCTACTGTCACTTTCCATTTCTTCTACTGTTTTTGAAAATGTCTGTTGAAATTTTCACTGAAAAGACTTGGAAAATGGGCTGCCATCTACACGTTTAGAGTTGGCACAATGTCTGCTCTTGAAGTTTTTGACACCACTGAGTGATTTTTTGCTTTCAGTTTGTTGGAAAACAGCACCTTCATGTGACTTTGGGTCAGTAGAAGATACTCAGGGGAGCAGGTCAGTGCCGCATGCAGTCCTGATAACATTTAAGGTCACGTTTGGCAATAAAGTTCCCATTTGGTTGTTTACATTGAGAAGGCACCCTTGTGACAACAAATGTTTTCTTCCCAGAACATCCCGGTGTGTGTGTCTGTGTGTGTGTATCTATGTGTGTGTGTATCTATGTGTACGTGTGTGTATATGTGTGTATGTGTATCTATATGTGTATGTGTGTATGTATCTATGTGTGTGTATCTGTGTGTATGCATGTGTGTATCTATGTGTATCTGTGTGTATCTGTGTGTACATGTGTGTATGTATGTGTATCTGTGTGTACTGTGTGTGTGTATCTATGTGTACGTGTGTGTGTGTATCTGTGTGTGCATGTGTGTTTTGGAGGAGTTTGTGTTGTCAGGGTTGTTGTCAGTGTTAGGCTTTGCTTTTCACTTTCCCATCAACTTATCGCTAAGTAATGTGAAAAGGAAGAGCTTTTCTCCTATAGATGAAGTGATGCATAAACCAAACAGGCCAATACTTGTCTTGACTAATTTTCTGTCATTAATCTTGTTAAATTTTGAGAAGAGAGTTGTAGAAATAGCCTGCAACCATGTGAGAACCACCGTCTGCTGCTGGGGAGATGTTTAGCCAATGGAAATATTTATCATAGTTTGTGGTATCGTATCTACATTTTCAGTCAAAACAACAAGGGCAAACATTATTATATGTTGAAAAAGAAACTCATTTCTAAACGCCTCCTGGCTGAGATAACAAGCATTTTGTGTTTGTGCACATTCTTCCCCTAATTGGGGATTGTTTCCTGGTGGGTGGGATTTCTGGCCCTTGGGCCTGGAGGATGCCCGGAGGGGACTGTAAGGAGATGGGGAGGGGGGTCTGGGTGTGAGCCCGTGTCCCGTGGTTGGGTGTCTATTCCCTGGTCATGAGGTCATGAGCCTGTGTCCCGTGGCTGGGTGTCGAGGCCCCGGGTGTGAGCCCGTGTCCCGTGGCTGGCATGTCTGCTGTGAGGCCATCCTGGAGAACGTGCTGAGCCTTGACTGTGTCCAGTTGCTTTTGGACAAAAGCACATCCTTCTGGTCAGTCGTTTTTGACGAACAGAGTTTCCCCAGGACGTACTTTGCAGCTCCGCCTGGGCTGGGCGGGAGTTGGGAGAAGGGAAGTCCCCGTGGCTCTGCGTGTTTTCCTCCGGGAAGGTTCTGTGCGTTTACGCGTGTTTAGGTGCGCCATCCTCGGCCGCGTCTCTTCAGACTCACCCCCTCTGAGCCCCCGGAGCTGCAGCCCCACCTGACAGCTTGCTTACTGCTTGTCTGATGCCCATACTGTCTAAGCAAGTTGAGTGGAACCTCTGACACGGAGGGGTAGAAATGTCATCACTTGCATCTTCCGTGGAGCTGGGAGAATCAGTTCTGTTGAGAAGCTGGGTGTCAGCACCGTGAGAACTTGGTGGAGATGCTCTGACCAGACCCAGGCCTTCAGAAATGTCTGCGTAGAGACTGGACTCTCCCTACCAGCTTCCACTCACCGCTGAGACAGAATCTCTCCCACCACTGGGAAGTCTAAACTCTACTATCATTTCTTAAAAATAAATTTATTTGTTTGTTTGTGTATTTAGTTATTTACTTTTGGCTGTGTTGGGTCTTTGTTGCTGTGCGCGGGCTTTCCCTAGTTGTGGCCAGCGGGGGTTGCTCTTCGTTGCAGTACACGGGCCTCTCATTGCGGTGGCTTCTCTTGTTGTGGAGCGCGGGCTCTAGGCACACGGGCTTCAGTACTGTGGCTTGTGGGCTCAGTAGTTGTGGCTTGCAGGCTCAGTAGTTGTGGCTCGTGGGCTCTAGAGTGCAGGCTCATTAGTCATGGCTCATGGGCTTAGTTGCTCCGTGGCATGTGGGATCTTCCCGGAACAAGGCTCGAACCCGTGTCCCCTGCATTGGCAGGTGGGTTCTTAACCACTGTGCCACCAGGGAAGTCCCCCTACTATCATGTTATATTGATGAACTTCTAAGATACTTGGGGTTTTAATCCATTAAAAAAAAACCCAAAGTATAACAGCCTAAAGGGATGTGAACTTTAATTCAAGCGACAGGTTTTTGTGTAGCAGTGTGTGTAGGTCTGATGTGAGCCCTGATGCTATTTGTGTCTTGGAGGCTGGGGCAACCCTTGTTCCATTTCATGTACGGTTGATGCAATTCACTGGGTAGCAGGTCAGTTAAGTTCTTTAACTAAGGATCCATTAGATCCTCAGAATAACTGCTGCATTGTAAGTTACCTAATGGAACGGGGGCCGTTGTACTGAAGACAGAGCAGACGCTCCATAAACGTGCTCTCTGCACATTTTCTTCTTTTTTTTCCCAGAGCCAAAATCATCTAAGAGAACCAAGACACTTCCTTGCCCTTGAGAAGTGTAGGTTCTAATTAGGTGATAATAAGAACTCATTATGTACAAATGTATACAAGTAGATGATGGTACTGTGCAAATTTATCACATCAGCTCTGAAAGAACAGCCCTGTGATGGAGGTTTGGGGTGATGTCGGCAGGAAGGTGGAGTTAAGTGGGCCTTTGCCCCAAGCGGGAGCTGTGGCTGGGAGTTCAGGGGAGGGAGAGCCTTCCAAGTGGGTGGAAAGGCATGAGAACAGGCGCAGAGGAGCATTAGTAACCTGGCTGTGGACAGTGGGCAGGCCGAAAGCTGGGCTGGAACAGCCTGGCCACCTCGGGTGCAGCTAGAGACACGCACACCTACCGCCCGCACACCCGTCGGGTCTCAGCTTAGAGGCCTCCCTGAGGCCACCACCCTGCCAGGTGCCACCTGGTCCTCTGACAGCCCCTGTCTGCCTTCTGCTGCCTTCTGCTGAATCCTGCGTGGCCGCCAGGCCTCGAGCCCTTTAAGGACAGAGGCCCCCGTCCTCAGCACGCGGCTCAGCTCAGCGCCTGGCACTTCTAGGCGCTAGCTGGGGATTTGCGGGAGGTGCAGGGGTCAGACAGCCCTGAACTGTGATGGGGCTCAGACAGAGTGGGGCTCTGGTCCCGAAATCGCCACCTCCCCACCGCGGGCCCCCGGTCAGGCCACCGTACAGTTTGCTTCACGCTGTAAAGCAGGAGAAACTCCACCCACATTCCTTGGGGGCGGATAGGACACCCCAGCTGAGTTAAAATAAATACAAATAGGCAGATAAGAGCCGCGTGAAGGCCGCGCAGGAACGCGGAGGCTGATTTAGAAGCCACTGTCACTGCACAGCTGAGGACCGTGCTCTCTGGTCTTTCATTTGATCTCTTGAGCCAGTCTCATTAGGCCTCATTAGGCTCGACGCCACAAGGCTGTGTCCACTGAGTTAATCACACCCGTCGGATTTCCTACAGATAAAGCGTGAGAGAGGACAGTTTGAAAGGAGAACTTCTCTATTTAGTAGTTTCCAGTGATACTGGTGAAAAAGAAGGAAGCAGAGGAAATGTTGACCAATCGACAACTCTTACTGAAGCCACGTTTGGGAGGGGCCCCATAGGATGCAGTGTCCTTGTCAGAGGACGCAGTCTGCTCTCTTCGACCGCGTGGGGTGAAGCCCTTCCCATGTGGCCTTCTGCCACCCGCTCAGCCCCCCGACGGCTCTGCGCGAGGAGGGGGTCCTGGTGTGGAAGCCTGCCCTCCAGCGAGTCACGGGAACAGTTGCTTCTGGAAGCCCGGGAACAGGGATTTAAATTTCACCTTTTGTTGTAATTGGTTATTCATTCATTCAGCCTAACAGCTGGAGCCGCTTGTTTAGTAACGATGATCCTTATTAAAGGAAGTGAAGTGGGACACCGAGCGCCTGGAGACCTGCAGTCTGCGTTTCAAACCCGCACAGGGTCAGCGCCCGCGCCCGCGGCCCACGGCCCCCTCCCTGCGCGCACCCAACCCCCGCCCAGAGCCCGCACCCCCCCCTCGCGCCCACGCCCCCCCTCCCCGGTGCTGCCCTTCAGGAGCGAGAGCAGGTTTGGTGATTAAACCAGCGGCCCTGGAGCGCCCCCTCCTCCTGCCCCTGGGCAGGTGCCCCCCGCCCGGGTCTGGGCCTCAGCCGCCAGCCTTCTCCAGAAACCTGTCGTCCCTCCCTCCGCCGCCATCAGCTCCACTGTCAGCATCTTGCCGGCCCCAGGTCCTCCAGTCTTGAAGAAGGGCCCCCCTCCCTCCAGAAGGTGCCCGGTCGGCTGCCCCCCTTCCATCCCCGCCCTTCACTCCATCGGAGCCGCTCTTCCGAGGCCCCGCAAGCGTCCGCAGCTCCGCGTCCAGGGGGCCGGGGCGGTGGGCACCTGGCCGGTCGCACGGCCTCCCCGGGGCCTCGCTGGTCGGCCCGCTGTTCGTGAAGCTCACGTTCACGGTGGTTTTCTCCTTCGTTGCTGTTTGTCCGTTTCCAGTTACTCCGGCACATCATGTGACGTCTGAGCATGTGCAGGTGGTGTCCCGCCCCCAGCGACCTCCCGCCCTGCACCCCCATTTTCCCAGCTGGTCCGCCCACTCTTTGGCCATCCTGTGGCCCTTCAGCGACGCGAGAGACGCGTGCTCTTCTGCGCTGGTACCTCGTCTTGGGTCACCTCAAGGTCTGCTCTGCTCCCGTGGTTTTCTGGCGTCTCTCTGTGGAAGTCCTGTTCACTGTGTCATTCAGCTCATCACTTTGGCATTTGCATCCATGTGACTAAACAACGTGCTTTGATTGCTGGTCCTCGACCTTCCCCCTTGAGGCTTCTCTCCTGGCACCTCTTGTTCCAAAGGAGAGCTGTGTCCCTTGTGACCCCGTGTCTCCCCCCCACCTCAGAGCTGTCCTCCCGTGTTACGTCGTCAGGACTGACCAACGCGTTCACTCCGGGAAACAACACTTCCTTCTTCCTTTCTGAGCAGATGTCCCTTGCTTACCATAGACCTAACAATTGTCTTTCTCCGTTTGCTTCATTCTCCATGTGTTTGTCACTCACTTCCCCTCAGTCTGCCCTGAAGGTGCTCAGGCCGGAGGCTTACCCTCGGGCACGTCCCCTGCGGCCCCCCTCTAGATCCTTCCGACCTGATCCCACCTGGACCGCTGGATGGTAGAGCCATCCCCTATTTTCTGACATCTTTTTAAAATTCTGTGGTTTGGTGAAGCCAAACCTTAATTAGTTTCCTGAGAATGGTGCATGGGAAGCAAATAGTTTTTGACCAAGCTTATCTGAAAACATCTCTATCCTGCCCTCAATTAACAAGGTGGCCAATGTACATTTCTTGGTTGGAAATAACTTTCCTTCAGAACCTTGAAGGCGTTGCTCCATTGCCTTTACTTTGAGTGTTGCCGCGGCAGCCCAGGGGCCACTCTGGGCCGCTCCCATCCCCTTGAGCTCCCGGGGACCTCCTCCTCGTCCCCGTGTTCTGAAACTCCGTGAGGTGGTATCTGCGTGCTCTGTGGGACGCTTTCAGTCTGGAAATGCGTGTTCATCTGCTCTGATCAATTTTCTTTATATATGTTAAGATAATTATTTTCTTTACTCTCTTTCTGGAAATCCTATTATACTGACCTCTTGAGGCCATCTTCTGATTTTCTTATCTTCCTTTTTCATATCTACATCTTTTTGCCCTACTTTTTGGGAGGTTTCCTCATTTCTGTCTTCAAAATCTTCTCTTGAATTCTTAATTTCTGAATTTTTTCAATTTCTAGATCTTTTTTTTCAAATTGTCCTTTTTTATGTAGTATCTTATTTTTGTTTCTTTGATATCTTTCCTTGTCTCTCTGAAGATATTAGCAGTGATGTGTGTGAGTTTTTTGTTGTTGTGTTCTGTTTTTAATGATCTTCCCTGTTTCTTCTGTTTCCTCCAAGTTGCTGGTTTTCAGTTTGTCTGCTGTGATTTCTGTCTTCGTATGTGTGGTTTTCCTCACGTGTGTCTGGTAATCCTCGGTTTTCTGCTCATGTTTACAAGTGGGGGCCTAAAAAGCTGATTGGGGTTTTTGAGGACATAGAGCCTGGGGGCTCTGGGGGCTCTGGAGGCCGTTTAGTTGGAGAATCTGAGCCCAGAGGAGAGTTCCCAGCCCCCTCCCTGGAAGGGGACCAGCCTGACCCCAGCACCCCCTCAGGGCAAAGGATGCTGGGCGTTCTGCGTACAATCCACTTACCTTTCCTCTTCTCCGTGTGGTGGCCGCACGCTCACAGGGCCCAATGGCCTTCAATCCTGCCACCTTCTTCAGGACGGAGGGTGAGGCCATTGCCCAGTGATGCCAACCCTGGGAGGGGATTGGACATTGGGCTGCTTCTGGGGGAGTTTAATCAACCCCCTGTCTGGAGTATCTGGGCTTTCCCGGGGCCAAGTGGGCCCATGCTCAGCTTCCCCGCTGCCAGCTTGCGGGTCTGTTTTTTGGGGCCTCTGCCCAGTCCTTTAACACTCGTCCGTCTCCTCTCCAGCTCCCAGAACTTGGGTCTTCTCGTCTCTCCTGTTGTTCACCCCTTGTCAGCGTGTTTGTTTTTGCAGGGGTTCCGGGGAAGGAACAGAAGTGTGTGCAAACACCGTCCTCGCCCAGGACCTGCTGACACTCCCAGGGCGCCCCATGCCCTTCACCAGTAAATCGTGGCTGCTGGTGACCTCCCGTCTCCACGTGTGCACCCTAGTCAAGTCTTGGTCCTTAAAATAATCCCTGCGCGCTTCTGTGATGTCCCCGACTTGACTTCGGCTGCCCGCTTGGCTTTGCTTTGCTCCCTAGAGGGATTCCTTGTTGGGGAGAGTTTAATAGCACCTCATCTTGACTTACTGTGCTAGATTCTTCAGTGCTTTCTATTGCTATTTAATGCTTATTAGGAGCCAACAGTTTTATTTTCAAATTTGGATTATACAGGATCCCTGCTCAGTGAGCTGTTGATCTAAATTAGTGGCTAGCAACTCCTGCTAATTAGCTGAATCCCCTACCCCCTGTCAGGCCACTGTCATTTCATGAATATTGCAGCTCTGCTTTGAGTCATAACATTACCTGTTAGGACAAGTTAGCTCTTAGCGTTTACTGGTTAACACAAGTGTTCTGTGTGTTGTTGTAACAATGCTTTCTGGTCCTTGGCCGAAACTTTTGCTTATTGCCCTCTTGCAGACCTAGTGCAAGTTAGAAAGTGGTTTCTGCCACCTTTCTTCTGCTCTGCGTCCTTCCCTTGGTGACAGTTGGCTGTTCAGCACAGCCATATTCATCGTAGGGCAACGCCATGCCCTGAGAGACGGCCGTGACCGTGGACACACGTGCAGGCTGCCTAGCAGCACCAGGCAGAGGCAGAGAGGCCTGCATGTGGGCAGCCGCCCTGCAGGTGCCTGCATGGTGTCAACTCACTTCTAATGTGCAGGTTCTTCCCCGTCTTTTCCCACTTCAGCTGCTGTTACAAATGCCAGTGTTGGCCCAAGGCTGCAGGGCAGCCCAGGAGAGTCCATAGCAGTCGGGGAAGGTCCCACTGAGCCGGCCATCAGCCTGCTGGTGTGGACCGGAACCGGATGCTTTCCTGGGGTCAAGGGTGAGGATGTCTCAGTAACTCATCCCCTGACGCAGGGGGGCAACTACGGTCTGCAGGCCAGACCCCAGCCAAGGCTCGTTTTTTACTGTCCTCTAAGGATGTTTTTACTGTTTTAAAGGGTAGTTAAAAATTTTAAAGAAAGAAGATAATGAGGAAGAGAAGAAGGAGGAAGGGAATGAGGAAGAGCACGTGACAGAGCCTCTTATGTGATGCTCTTCGCAGAAACAGTTCACAGCCCCTGGTCTGGAGACGTGGCCAGCTTTGCCAAGTTCCCTGGGCCACACGTGACCACGGTCAGGGGACGCCTTTCCCGAGGCCTCGTCGACTTAAATATGTATGTGGCTACGTGTGTGGTTTCAGAAGGATTCATTGTAAATACATGGGTCTGAATCACCATTCCTGCAGCTTGTGGCCTCTGTTCGGATTCACCACCACGATGGGCGGTGTCACGCGTGTCTGTGTCCCGACGTCAGCCTGACCATCGCAGATTACGTGCCGAGCCGCAGCTGGAAGAAACAGCAAAACGTGCTCCTGGACCCTCTGGCTCCGTGCAGATGCCGTCAGGAAGGCGTGTGCGGAGCTTGTTTCTCTTCGTGAGTGTGAAATGTGAACAGAAATAAAACTAAAACGCACTCCTGAGAAACAAATATCCTTTCATTTACTGTTGATGAAAGCGTCACCCGAGAGAGGTTCCACTAAAACAAACAACTTTAGAATTAGGTAATTTTTTTAAATCATGACTTTACCAAATATTCTCCCTTACTGTGGTTATTGGCCAAGGTTTGGTCTCCATCCATCAGAGATGACAGGGCTCACCGGCCCCTCAGCTTTTCCCATTTTACAGCAGTTTTAGTCGGCATACTCTAAAGCATCCACCTACCATATCCAGGTGAATGTTCCAGAAACTTAGCTCTGATCCTGCCAAATAAGTCTAGGCAAGGGAAAGAAATTAAACCAAATAAGTAAATTACCAAACACCCTTTTTTGAGTCATTAATATAAAAGTCATGGAAAATGCCAGTTGTGCATTTTTTTTTATTGTTCAACATATTAAGCTATAATTCTCTCTGTGTCGTGGAATGTTTTTCATATTTGCCTTTAGTACATTGGCAAATCCAGCATACTCATGAACTGATTCTTCCTCCCACGATGAAATATTATCCTTATGCTATCAAAAAGTAAATTGAGGATAGAACATTTGAGGGGTTGATCAGAGAGAAAGCTTGTGAGGCCAGTTTAAGTCTCTGATACCCAATCTATGTCCAAAATACAGCCACAATCAGCATTTAATGTCCATCTTCAATGGCACCTGTAATTCACACAGTCAAGTAACCAATTTAATGCCCTTTGATCTCCACTGTGACAGAATTGTCCTGTCACAGGATTCATCACCAGTTGATAAAGCAAACTAGGTCTGAGGATAAGCACTGAAGTCAGACATTACTTGGTAACTTCTTTCCTTTCTTTGCCGAAAAGTTCCATTTGTAGAAACGAGTCAAATAATATAGTATTTTTTGTTCTTTGGATATTAGTTCGTAGAAATCCAGAGGTCAGCTTTAGCCAGTGGCTTCATTTCTGTAAAAGTGAGAACATAAAATGGAACTCCGGCCAGAAGCTGGTCTTGAAACTTGTGAACTTGCCCCTCAGCTTATGAGAAGAGGGGGCTGCTATCGAGACCCTGAACTGTTGTCGACTGTGGATGCTTAAGGAAGAACACTTGTCCAAATAGCATCGTAGCTGAATCAGAGAAAGAAGAGATGCTGAAAGACCGTCGCTTAGCAGGAAATCAACCGATTCATTATGCACTTTTTGGAGGCTTCATCATCTGGGCTTTATCAGTGGGGCCAGCTGCTGCCTGGGTACAGCAAGGGCACTTGTATGGAATACGGGGATGCAATGAGTGGTTAATTAGGGTATGAAACTTTTTCTAAAGTGGAATGCATTCAATTTACAATAAATACTCCTAAAATTACAGAAATAAAAAAAAATAAGGAAGGGAGAGACAGGAGAGATTAATTCATAATAATTGACTTTATCAAGAATAGTCTAAAGAGGTACAGAATCTTGGAAATCCTGAAAGTTGCCCAGTTCCTTGTTGTGGCTAATCTGTTCATTTCTGGGGTCTCACTTCTGAACATACCATGATCTTCCTTAAAGAGGAAGGAAAAGGCCTGCCCTTTTGACATAGATCTGGAAAGGCTTTAGAACCGCTGTTGCCCTCATAACACGGTTAAGCACCTGCGTGTGTTTCCTGAGTTAATGGGCTTCTGGCTCCTATAGGGAGAAGCCACGCTGCCCGGCAGCCTGGCCTGATGCTCCCAAGCAGGTTGGGGCTGACCAACTCTTTTTCTCCTTTCCAGGTGGGAAGGAGAGAATGAAAATGAAGTGGGCAGGTGCAAAGAGACCGGCAAAGTTCACGTGACCGTGGATCTCAAGTACTACCGACCAACTGAAGTGGTAAGTGTCTCGGCCCTGGCGGCAGGGCCACACCCGGCCACCGGCTGGGAAAATATTAACTGGTGGCTGCAGCCAGGCTTCCCAGCTCTGCCCTGGGCTCCCTGTTGTCCCTCAGTGCGCGTTCCCCAAACCAGAGCCCGGGGAATCGCATTTGGGGTGTTATTCTCGCCACAAAATGCACTGCCGTGTAAAGGAAAACAGGGTAACACACACCCAGGGAAAGAGCTGGTTTCAGAAATGGAGGCTCAGATCAAAGGTGGATCCCATCAAGGTAGTGGCCTGATGGATGGCTGAGCCCCGGTACCTGCAGGACGTCTGCCTTCCAAGGCCCCCCATGGCCCTCAGGGTCTGGAGATCCCGGTGCACACGCTCATGTACACACACACTCGCACGCACTCACACATGCACACACGTGCACTCACCTACACACGCACAAACCTGAGTGGTGTTAAGCCCTGCACACTTTTTAAGCCTCAGCTCAAGTACTGTCCTGGTTGTGAATCCTTTTCTGGCCGATATACTACCACCACTGAACTTATTACTTTTTCCTTTGTATCTGTTGATACATTATATGCTATACATAACTATATTATAACACCTACTATAATTTACTATACTCATTTGTTTACGTGTTTTTCTCCAAAGAGTTTCTCCAAAGTCTTTGAGGAGAAGGACTTTTTTTTACTATCTTAGATGAAAAACTCAGTGCTTAATGATTATTGGTGGATGGGTGGATAAACGCATAAATTTCTGAATACAGAAGTTCCTGAATATATTCAAACTTTTATTGAATGACTGAACACACATTATCTATTAATTTTATGGGTGAAAGAATCCCCCTTGTTTACATAAGCATTTCTCTAACCCTCACCCCGTAATTTGCCATTTGTCTTTCAATTTTATCGATGGTTCTTTCTCCACCTGACGTTTACTTTAGTATTTTTAAAAACATGACTAGCCACTAATTACTAATGTTTCATACCCTCCCAATCTGTAATAATACTTTATCAAATACTAAATTTTAAAATACAAAAAAATAAAAAGAAGTTTCTGTATTAAGAAATGACCTACAGGTTGTTTGAGCATAACATGCTCCTTTCCTAGATAAGAACTTCTAGCTTGGTGTTGTCCCTTAAATGTGGGCCACGTTCACTGTGGTTACAAAACTCAGTGTTTTAAAGGTACCTAAAGGTGATAGAAAGCAGCAGCTTCAGAGAGAAATGTTCAAACCTGGTGGTTCCCGAACGAAATGTATATTAACCGTGAAAGTAGAATCCTGGAACCTGTTTTACCTGTGTTTGAACCAAATTCCTATCTGTTGTACAACCTTCCGAGATCAGGAAAGCCACGGTGAAGAAAGATCGAAAGTGAACCTGTCACCAGTAATCACCCTTCAAACTGTCTTGTTTCAAACAAAAGAAAACACTTCATTTCATGCACTCTTACACACAGGAGTGAATAAAAAGGAAAGGAAATCAGCAGTGCTTGGCGACTGGGGCTGTGGAGTCGCATTGTCCTGGCCCGGGCGGGGCCGGTCTTTGACACACAGTGAACAATGGTGCCCGGTGCTGATGGGGGTGGGTGTGGCCAGCAGAGGATGTGCTGGTCCCAGGGAGGGGACACCAGCGCGCTCCTGCTGACACAGCAAGGAGACCCGGCTGTGGAGCCTCCCACCGGGCCCAGAGATGGGCCACGGGCTCTCGTTTTTCTGGGACATAAACAGGCAGCTTTCTTTCCGTGCTCGCGAATGAAAACTGTCATCTCAGAGTGGAAAACGGACGGAGCCAACCCTCAACCCCGTAACAACTTCACCGTGGCCCTTCTCGTTTCCAAAGCTAGGATGTCGTTAAGAACAGCTTGTCTGTCAACCTTACTTGGGCACCGTGTGGGGTTGATAAGGACCCTTGGGCTCACAAGAAGTCCCTGTGGACCCTCTTTCCTGCCGAGGCTCCACGTCCGTCCTTTTGTTCTGGCCAGTGTCCCTGTCGTACCTGTTCTGCAACTCTGTTTGCACAAAAGGCGTTTGAACGTGAGGTGCCCTCCTATTTCCTAGGCTCTCCTCTCACCCATCTAGCTCTCCCCACCACCCGGATCCCCTTTACTGCCTCTGGTCTTGGATTTTGAAGGCTGCGCTAATTTTGTCCACTCCACTCAGCACAGGGCTCTGTCGGGCAAGCCTTCTTGTGTGGTGAGGCTAAACTTTTCACCTCATTCTTCAGAACAGCAGTTTTCCCAGAACTTGGATCGGCTTGATAGCCGTACATGGAGTTGCCTCGGGGGTGACAGTGTTCCTCCAGGTGAAAGGGGGTGAGAACTGGAGCCCGCCTGTGAGCTTGCACTTGGGTCTGTGCCGTAAACAACACACCCAGGGCGTCGCTGGCGTGAGGCCTGAGAGGCACTCGATGTGGGGAGACGTGTAATTCTCCGTGTTCCGCTGTGTCCTTCCCTTTTCTGAGGTCAAGTCCACCTTCCAGGTACCACAGCCTCCCTCTCATCCTTCCTCGCTTTCTAGAAAAGCTTGTTCTCCTGATTGGCTTTCATCCTGTGTCTTCAGCACCTAGGACACCCCGGAGACGCATGCATAAACTAGATCTTCTTAGAGTCCAGTGGGGCCAGAATGATCGAAAGAAAAGAAATGCCGTAAAGAAAGTTGGGGGGAAGAAGCAGGCCATAGAACACCGGTACCCTAAAGCAAGACTAAAGGGAGATAAAGATTTACATTGTTTTCTGAGTGAGACTCAGACCAAGCAAGGCAGCCTGTTTACGCAGTACAGGCCAGCACTGACCCCAAAGAGGCCGCCAGGGATTCTGTACAGAGCAGACCTCCCAGCTGAAAACCTCTCCCTCGTTGATTTTGTCACCACAAAATCTTTGGTCCTGCTTCTGCTCCAGAGTGGAAAGTCCTGAAAGGTTTTGTTCTGAGCTTAGGACTCTGGTGTCCAGTTGAGCTGAGCGGAGTCCTGTTTTCTGGTTCCCGCTCTGGACACCTCTGGGCTTCCCTTGCATGTTGAGGAGTTTTACTGCTGTGGGAAGCTTCATCCTGGAAATTGGACTTCACATTTCCCATTGCCCCTGAATCCCACCATTGGTGATGGCAACACGAATACTTGGGTCCTGTACCTCTGTCCACTCTGGTGTTTCCTCTGCCTGTACATGTACGCAGAGCTGTGGCATCGTGCATTTGTGTGCGGGGATGAAGCGGGGTTGGGCTTAAGGCCAGACGGCCTGAGTTACCAGATGTGTGAACTCAGGCGTGTTACTTCTCAGTGCCTCTGTTTGGCTGTCTTTAAAGACGGGATTCATAGTCAAACTTCTTTCAAAGAATTGCTGGAGAATTAAGAGAGTCACTTACACAAAGTGCCCATTAGAGCAGTGTCTGGCACATGGTAAAATACCAGTATTAATGCTGTTATTGTTAGTTATTCACTCGTTCAACAAATGTTTACCAAACCCTGTGTTAGGCCCTAAGAATTCAGCATGGACGAGACAGACCCATCCGGCCCTCGTGGAGAGTGTAGAGAGGAATAGGTCAGTTACTCGAGTCGAGTGCCTTTTGAAAAGGAGAAGGACGTCACTGGTGAAGTGTACGTATTAACCGCTAAAAAGTCAATAACGCGGTATAATCAGGGCTTCTAGCAAACGCTAATAGGTACTCTGATTTTTTAAATTCTTGTTTTATCTTGATTTTTATCCTTTCTGACCCTCTTTCTGAAGATTCAGTAGCTATTCAGTGGTATGGAATTGTCATGTAAATAGGAGAAAATTAACATTGACCTATTACTTAATTTAAAATAATAACGAAGATGTCGTCTTTTTGTTTGAGAATTTTTAACTTGGAAAATTCACAAAGGTTGTATTAGGAAGTGTTCGTCCTCATGTGCCAAATGTTAATGACACCAAATGTTCAGTTCACTTAAAAAAAAAAAAAGCTAAGGTTTTTGTCTTTTCAGTGAAACAAACAAAAAAGTTGCCTTTTTTCTGCAGAGCATTTTAGGAAATGGCATGGGAAACACATTAACAGACCGAAGTTGAAATCACCTATTTTCCACGAAAAATGTCTTGATTTAAACTCTACTGGGTGATGGAGCTGAGTTTTTCCTTGCTGTATTATTTGTCTTTAACATTCGCTTTTCTTGCCATTGTATTTCTAATGTCCTCAGCTGTGATTGGTTTTTGCTCTCTTTGCTTAGATACTTAATGTTTATTCGCATTCTTTATAGATACTAGAAAAAACTCCTGAGTTAAAATCTAGAGCTGGGAAAGC
The DNA here is from genome assembly GCF_005190385.1 of Monodon monoceros. Lineage (NCBI taxonomy): Eukaryota > Metazoa > Chordata > Mammalia > Artiodactyla > Monodontidae > Monodon > Monodon monoceros. The sequence goes on along the minus strand of NW_021703780.1, from coordinate 2,071,332 downwards.
AGTAACTTCAAAGAAGGCCAACAAGCTAGTTAAAGCAACACCTTCCTTCAGTAAAAACATGTGGCCTGTTTCTAATCAAATTACCATATGCTCATTGAGTTGTCCCCTCTGCAAACTTTTCCTAATATTTTTCTGTAAATGATGTTAAGTTAAATGGCCCGTAATTGCTTGTTCTATCTCATAGCCCTGTTTAGAATAATGCTGGGTAACACTTTCCAGACCTCAGGAATCTGATCTGTCAGCAGAGGACTTGTATAAATACCAGTTAGAGCTTCGCCCAGCGCCATCCCTGGACACTGGGGGTCTTGAAACGGTCCCTTCTTCCCCCGTAGCTGTTCTCAGCCCCTCGCACACGTCCCTGCCCTTAGCAGGAAACTGGACCCTCCCTTGCCCGCGACCTGCCTCCTCCGGCTCTGCCAGAAGCACCCATCTCTCCCGTCCACATCCCTGCAGTGCTCTAATCCCACCCCTACGCCCCTGCTTTCCTTTGTTCCTCGTCTGGATGGTGGGGGCCAGGCGGAGACGGGGCAGACACAGCAGTGAAGGGCGAGCCGCTCTCTCTGCTCCGGGACCTGGAAGAGGAGAGGCCAGGCTCCTCATTCTGTAAGCGTCAACTTGCAGGCCCGGCGTTCTCTGCTTTTATAACTGCCCGAGCGCAACGGCGTGGAATGCTGTCACAATGCTTCCTCTTTTGTAGTTATTCTCTGAACTTCTTACTGCTTGTATTTCACAAGTAGTTTATATCTCTGCGTCGCTGTCCATGTGTCGTAAGCCTCCCTCTTCGGTTCCTCATACTAATCTTTCTATCCCTCCTTAATCACTCTGGCCTTTCCTGCCCTTTTCCTTCCTTGAACTTAACCGAGAGAACTGTAGTTTCAGTCTCTCCAGTTGAGTCTCAGCTGTTCCACAGTGTGACCTCCGTGCTTCACAGGACGCCGCGCAGAGCCCCCAGGGTGGGTGACATTCCTCCTAAAGCCTGGGCTCTTCCCTGGGCTCCTGTCCCCTCAAGAGCCTTTACATCTAATGAAATAACAATTGTGTCCCGACCATAATGCCCCCGACTTCCTCCTGTTTTTCCTTGAAGGGTTTATGATTAGATCCAGATTAGAATGATGCTATTAAAGACTTAAATACCTCGGTGAATATACATAACTATATACCTTCCCTTATATTAAAAAAAAAATTTTTTTTTAATTCTTTTTGTTTGCATCCAAAAATCTCCCTGGCAGCCTTAATGTAGATGCTTTCATTCCTTGTACCAATAGGGAATTCCTATAAAATCTGTACCTTTGTTCCAAAAAAGCTGAGCAGGTAATGACTACCCTCATTTGTAATCATAGTAATGACCTCTTGACATCTACAACATAAATTCCAACATCTTGGAAATGTGTTGTAGCCTCTGCAGCTACTTTCTTTAGGAAGGGCAGTCTGTTCCCGAGCTCAGCTGCTACCTGCAGGGGCTCTGGTCACTCACAGGAAAGAATTCCTCCCGGAGATGCGACCAGCCACTCCCTCTTCACTCATCTCTGGCCACTGGCATCTGTATCCCAGAATTTTAGGAATCCCTATTTGCTGTTTGTTTGTTTCTTAAATCAGCAGTGCTGTTTCCGTTCTATCCGGCCATAATTATCTCCTGAAATAACTGTGATTCAGAAACCTTTTCATGGAGATTTCACAGATAACACTATCTGTGTGTCCTTCTTCCACTTGTTCTGCTCTATGCGTCCGACAAGGCTCGTAATTCCTTAGCAAGTCTGATTGTTTTTCCTAGCACAGCGTTCACGTGTGGACTCTAGCTCTTCTGGGTCCCCCAGAGCTCCGTCTCTGTCTGTCTGCACCGGCCTTTCTCTTCCCTCGAGGCCTCCTCTGGCTTCGCTTCCACACCCCTGGCTCAGGGCAGACCGGTCTCTTCACTCACCGTCACACCTGCTGGCACAGTTGAGCGCTCACTTGACTGCCGTGGTCGGGAGCCTCCGAGCTGCTCCCCACAGCTGATGGTCTTGCTTCCTAACTCGGCAGCTCTGCTTGGCCTCCTGCACAATCACACCTGATGTGCTTGGCCTGCTGGTGAACAGCCAGCTCCACTCAGCCGCTGTTCAGAGCAGGCGCTGTACTTCATAGCCAGATCTGGTTCGTGCATTTTGTAACGCAGTCCTAAAGCAAGAAACGGGCCAGTGCCCAGGCACTAAAAGATTCTGCAGTTTTTAGGATTCGTTACAGGAATCCTTTAGTGCATTCATCACATACATTTAAAATATAATTCTTATTTACCTTCAGCTTCTCAGGAGGTGTATCAGCACGTACAGAGTATCCCTGTAGGGTTGAGGCCTTAGAGGTTTAATTCAGAAGGAATGTTTATTGAATCCCGACTGTGGAAGTGAGTCCTCGTAGCAGGTGGGGGAGGGAAGGCCCTCAGCCGGCAGTGAGTCTCCCCCAGGTGAGGGGATGGCTCGGCAGCCGCAGGCTGGGCCGAGGCAGGAGCAGTGGGGCGCTCACTGGACCAGGTGGTGGCGGCCAGAAGAACAGCGACGGGCGCCAGGACGCTGCAGAGATGGAGAGCACAGGGTCAGGGGCCAGATCGGATGGTGATGCACAGGTGGCGGGACCCGGGGACAGGACTCCCTTCGCGGGGCAGGGGCCTCAGGGCCTCGGGGCGCTGGTGGCCTGGTGTGGAGGAAGGCGGTTGGGTTTGGGGCTACGTGTCCGTGAGGTGAGTTGAGGCCCTGAGAGGGGCGTTTGGGGCGGGGGGTCTGGAGCAGGAACTGGTCCCCGGCCAGGCAGGTTTGGGTGCAGGAGGTCAGTCTCAGAAACTCGGGCTGAGGACACTGGTTAAGAATTCATATATTAAGCATTTGTGTCCAAGAGCCTCGGGGCCGGACTAGAGTGCTCCCCACCTTCCATCGTGAGCCCCTGCCTTCGAGGCTCCTCAGAGGTTTCAAGGGCTGATGCCAGAGAGTTGACATGAACTGGAAGGTGATTCCTACCTCAGTTGAGGCAAACTGCATTTCAGGGATAAGCAGAGACCTAATTCCAAACTGATGTGCCCCGGAAGGCGGGATGCGAAGCGTTTTGGTTCGTAAGGATGGAGGCTCGTCTGAGTATAAGCTGCTTTTATTACTGTCATCATTGTAATTGTCGCCGTCAGCAGCATCGTACAGGCCTGTGACGTCATTGGTTATCAGAAGACGTCTGACAGCCTCCTTCGAGCTCTTCAGGTCCTGATGTTTTCGTGGTTTTCAGTATGTCTTTGGTTTTGGCCCCGACAGTTTCGGGCAGAAAAGGTCGTTTGCTCTTAGCGCGGCCGGCTCTGCTTGATCCTACACGGTGGAGCGGATGGTCCTGGTGAAGGTGAGGAGGTGGGCTTCCCCTCAGGTCCTGCGGACGTCTGTTCCCAGAGGCTGTCCCAGGCCCCGGGGTCCAGCACGTTCCGGGGCGACCCCGGAACTTCGGTACCGCTGACGGGCTGGTGACCAGCCGCCCTCCGGCACTTCCCTGCCCCCTCACCGTCCTCCCCGGCGGAAATCTTCCCGCGAAAACCCATCTCTGCGCTTGCTTCTCAGAGGCAGCTGGGCATCACTTTTACAGCCGAAAATCTATGTTGGTTTCCCATTGCTGCTGCAACAAACGATCACAAAGCGGCTGAAAACTGCACAAAGGCGTCATCTTACGGTTCCAGAGGTTGGAAGCTGAACTGAGTTTCACGGCGTTGACAGAGCTGTGCTCCTTGTGGAGAGGGCTCTACTGGAAGAAAATACTGAATTAATCACTTTGACCCGTTGCTGGACCAGTGTCTCTTGCTGTGTGGAAAACACATTATTATCACCTTGAGGAGGAGGAAGAGTTGGAAGATTCTAGTTAACTGTCAGCTTAAAGCTTCAGACACGCCCTCGAAAAACACCGTGAACGTGCGCCTGGGCCGCCGCAGACAAGGTCCAGCCACACATACGTCTGAGGCAGCACCAGGCGAGGGCACGACAACAGTAGGATCTGGGGGAGATTTGTGGCTTAAAAAGAGACCCAGAGAGCGTTCCGGGTTGGGGGTGAAGCAGTGGCACCGCGGAGACGCGGTGCAGGGACCACATGGTCTCCCGGGGAGACGCCGGCCCCATGGGGATGCTGGCGCCAGGGCCCCTCCCAGGCTCCCCCGCGGTGCGTCCTCCACGGCCTGGGCAGCGCTCGGCCCTCCTCCCCTCTCTTCTCACCCTCTTCTTCTTCCTGCATTTTGACCTCTTTTCCTTCCTTCCTGCTCTTGCTGTTGTGAGTCTCACAACCGACCAGGAGTCATCCTTAAGCCCTACAGAGTCCCTCTGCCTCTGAGATCACCCACCTGTCCTTTGACAGGTGCCTTCTGACCACTGACTGGCCACACTCTGAGGCGTCCCCCAAGCAGTTCCATTAAGTTAGTTAGACAAGGTTCTTGGTGGAGACTGACTCCTACTAAACAGTTCGCAGCTGTTGTGATTCACGGGCAATGTCGGGAACGGGGGAGGACCCTTGTCTCCTAAGACGGGGCTTTGTTAATCTCATAAACGTGGGTCCTTGGCAGTCGTTCCAGGAAGATCCGTCTAAATACGCTTCTATTCATTTTTTTTACATATTCTTCAACTTTATAATGAAGTGTCTCCCTATTTCTCCGGGATTTTTGTTGAGAATGAAGTTAATTCTATGCAGAGTGATATTAGAAAGGCACGGTACCTTTTACATTCAGATTGTTTCTATTATTTTTGGAAAATAGGTCAGCAGAGGAGATGAGGCAACTGTGATCCTCTAAAGCCACAGTTGAACTTGGGGGAATGTGTCGGGGTTTCTCTAAGGCATGTTAGGATGTTGAAGAGAAACATTCGATTTAGTTTTAGCTTTGGAAGCTTAGGCTTGCAGTGTCTTCCTCTTTGCGCACCTATTTTGGTGAAAATTTCGGCCAAGTGTATTGAAGTGGGCTTTGGATATGCTGTCCAACACAGGTATCCCAAATACAGTTTTTATTACTCTTACGTTTCCCAGATGAGCAGGACTGACCTGACTGAGGATGGCTCTCTTGCTAAAAATGTTAACTGACAGTGACGGTGTGAAGAAATCAGAATTCTAACGGCTTGTGGAGCAGATCAATAGGAAAAACAAAAGAGAATGTGGGTCAGAACAGTTGTGATTTTCCTATGAGGTCCTTGTGCCGAGTGCCACCCGCTGAGGTGAGAGAGGAGCCGTTTTCACAGTCTGGCTCATCCGTGGACGTGGCGTGCATGCCCGTGGATGTGGGGCCTGTTCTGAGGCCCGTGGACGTGGCGTGCATGCCCGTGGACGTGGGGCCTGTTCTGGGGCCCATAGATGTGGCGTGCATGCCCATGGATGTGGTCCGTCCTCGGGTTGGTGAATATGACATACTCTTTCCGTGCACCAGCCCCTCCCAGCTGCCCTACAGTTGGGGTGGCTGCTGCTCCCTTGGCATCATCTCTCCCCCCGGCTGCTCAGGGAGGCCGAGCAGCCAGGGGTGGGGACAGAAACAAACAGCCCTGGGGTGGGCAGCGAGAACCTGGCCCGGTCACTGCGTGGTGCTGGGCGACCACACCCCGGCCCCGAGGGAGTGAGGACAGCTCAGCACCCACTGGAGTGAAACCAGGACGGCTTGTCCCATCAGGACAGCGGTGGCCAAGGCCACGGGGCTAACTCTTGGTTTCTTTAACATATTTACCGAAAGGCCGGCACTTCCCTCCTGACATCGGGTTTGTCTGGTTAAACATGAAACAAAGCCTTTGCCTGTCCAGTGAGGGCGTCCACCGAGGTCACATTTCTTCCCGTCCAGCTGCCTCACATCCGAGTCTGGATCCTACATAGTCTGTGTTCACAGCCTCATCGCTCTGGGGCAAACGCAGACCCCACGGCCGTGGCTTTCGGCTTTCTTCAGCAGGGACAGCTTTGCACACCTGCTTAGGTTGACGTCAGTCTTCCTGACTCAGGTGCCCCGCTCCTCACCTGCCCTCCCGGACCCTGGCTAAGTAACGTTTAGGTTGTTCTGTCCCCAACCTCTGCTGAAATCCAAACCAAACCATCCACGGCCTACTAGAAATACTCTCCTTTCCTTGTCTGCATTTTCCATGACGTTGCTCTATATTTTTAAGTAATTCAACCTCTTTTCTGTCTTCCTTCCTCATCTTTATAATTTTTCCAGGCAGCCGGACTTTATTTCTGTTACCCTTATGCTTTCTGGTCTGTATCCCAGGCTCAAAAGTGTGTATTTATTTTAAACGTGAGTCGACGATATCATTATTTCTCCTGCATCTTCTGTCTGTGTGACATTTTGTGCCCTGACCATCACGTGGACAGTAGGTCAGGGTGTGGTTTTTGCAGGTATTGTTCATGTAAACCACTGGCAGTGGTTTTAGTTTATTCATCAAAAGGAAACAGCGAGGGGGAACCCTGGGGTCAGGTACGTAGGCGTTAAGATAGAAGGCGGCGTTCGAAAGGGGCGCCTTTGGCTTCATCTTCACGTTCCCCTGACTCAGCGTCCGTTTCCCCGTCTTCTGAATGAGGATGACTGTGCTAAACTACACAAGAGTACTGGGAAGGGAACCTAGCGTGTGTGAAGCAGCTTGAGATCTCACGATCAAAGATACCGTATTAGTGTAAAGTGCTGCAATTTTTATCAAGGGACGCTCCTCAGACCGGACTCTGGATTCACCCGCCTGCGTCCGCCGGGAGCCCCGAGCCTCTCCCCTCTTGGAGGTGCCTGTCTCGGTCCTAGAGTCCGTTTCTGGGTGTCGGAGAGAATCAGAGGACACATGTCAGGTGTCCACCAGCACCTCAGGTGGGCAGGGACAGGCGCAGGTTTGCAGGGCACCTGCTGTGGGTGATGGACGCCTGCCGGCTGGCACATCCTATCACCCTGGACGCTGCACAGAGTCCCGCTGAAGAACTTTCCAGCTTCCCCAAGGCACCTAAGGGGTGGAGACCAGGGTGCGTTGGTGGCCAAAGTCTCGGGTGAAGACAGACCCAATGCACAGAGATAAGCGAGGTGGACTGAGTTTGTGAAAATTGCGAAGAATACCCCCAAACGTGCAGGCTGTGTGTGGGGCGGGTTCAGTGCAAGCAGTGGCCGAATGGTTTTCTCCACTTACTTCCCAGCGATGCTCTCCTTTCGGGATAAAGGTCAGCGCCGTCGTGGGTGTGCGAGTGTCCATGTGTCCTTAGAGAAGTGGCCGGAGACCACGTAACAGTGAGGTCTGTGCTCAGGCAAGAGTGGCAGGCGTGCGCGGCTGGGGGCCGCCTGGCCTGCAGGGCTCAGGCCGGGTGCCCCGTAGTCTCCAGAAGGCTGCTCAGAAGTTAACTGTCTGCGAGGGCTCATCTCAGAGCAGCTGCGAGTGGTCTGGGGGCTCTGGACCTGCAGGGACGGGGCAGCCGCGTGCCTGGTCTGCACTCGGAGGCTGTGTCCTTCATGCCCGCTTTTGGTTTCAGCCCCGTGGAGAAGCACATGGAAGCTGATTCTCCCCAGGGGAAAAATGCTCGAATACATCATTTTTTTAATGTAATTTTAGGGAAGCATCGATCCTTTCCAGTCTTCATGCTGAGAAAGTCAAACTGAACGGCCCAGTCTGCCCTTTCCTCTCTGCTCCCAAGTTTTCGCTCGGCTCCGGTATTTATAGGGTTTTCTTTTCTAAACGCCCATTTTGAGTGATTAGAACTTTGTACAAACTGATGATGTGCAGCCGTCCCCTCACGCATCTGTAGCTAAGCCCCCCGCAAATTCAGTGGGCGCTTTGGAAAAGCGAGACGGCTTTCCCTACCCCACAGACCATGGAAAGCTCTCACTCCCCAGGGAGGAGATTCGTAGGACCCACACACTGAACTCGGCAACTTCAAAAGATCATTTACCAATTAAAGTTAAATTGACAGTGGAAGTTTGAAAGTCAAGGTTCTGTGCCCAGATAGCCGTGGCCTTCCGACCCATCTTCAAGAAGCTGTGGGTCAACGTGGGCCGTGTCTGTGCCGTCGTACGTTTTGGATGCTTTGTGGTGGATGCTCAGTTCTCTGGTGGCTGAAGGTCTGTGGGACCACGACCCGTGGATTCCGTGCA
>NW_021703780.1:1995971-2063257 GCF_005190385.1 Monodon monoceros | reverse complement strand
CCGTGGATTCCGTGCAGGGTGCAGAGCACGTGGCCATGGAGTGTCTGATGGCTGAGCGAGGGAACCCCAACAGATAGACGCAGAGGAGGAATTCAAGCGTCAGCTCGCCGCTTCAGGGATTGGATCAATCAGTTTGATGGACTGCCTCTCCCAGGTTGGTGATGTGTCTGCTGTGGTCTCAGCCGTGATGTGGACCAGCTTGTCAGGCCTGTGCACGCAGATGTCTCTGCCTGCCTTGCGGGAGGAGCAGGGTATCCGCAGGGTTTAGAGACAAAGTCGACTTGAAGGCGAGGAGGTGAGAGCCCGGCCGCTGCAGGGACGCGTTGACAGGCGGTGAGTCCTGGGGTACCTGCCGCTGGGCACGGGCTCAGACTCTGGGGACTCAGGCAACGTAAAAACGATCTTTTAAGATCGGAAGTCATTTACCTTGTGAGCTTGTATGGGTTTTAGGTTATTGTTTTATGTACGCAGGTAAGTTTCCTGACTATTTCCAGGGATAATTCCACGGTGGAGCCGGAAGCTGTTGTGTGATGTGCCATCTCACTCTGGAGGGCCTGGCCCCCGTCGAGCTGGGCAGCTTTCAGCGAAAGACCACTTCCGCTGAGAGGAGCTACTTTTTCCTTCCCCCCAGACTCCGAACCCTCTGTCCCAGCTCTAAAGCCTGGTTACAGCACAGATTCCTGATCAGTCCCTCCTTCTCCCTTTTCCTCTGATGGAAGCAGCAGCTCAAGCCTCTGCGAGGGCAGTTTTTGGGGGCGGGGGCTGGGGTGGGGGGGTGGGATCAGAGGACACAGACCCAGCCATCCGCTGCAGGGCTGAGCCTGTGAGCCACGTACGGGCCGCCCAGGGGTCGCGGTGGCCTTGCTGGAGCGCATCGCCCACCCTGTCACCTGTCCTTTCTGGGAGGGGCTGGCCCACGTTGTAGTTACCTTGTAGACAAGTCTTTCTGAGCAGACCTGCTGGTCCTCCCAGCTGTGAGATGCAGCCCAGGAGGACGAAAGCGCCGTGGCCTCTTGCTTTCTCGGGTACCCGGGCTCTTCCCTGGGCTCCAGGGATGTTCTCAAGGCCCCACCTGGCCGTCCGGTCCTTCTTCAGCGTGCCCTCGGGATTCTTAGAGTAGTTACTAGATTTAACTGAAAAGGAGTGTTCTAGCGGGATTTACAGCAGGCATAGTTTGAGGGAAAACCAAGCCTGCTTTTCCAACACAGTCGGAGCCACTGTATCGCCCTTATCGGATGCTGTGGGGCTTCCTCCCCATGGAGAACGGTCTTTACACCTAAACTGCCTCGCTGTTAATGTCACACTTCACTTGGGCTCTGCCCACCCTGCGCCCTGTCGCTGTTTGGACCACAGGGGTCCCCACTGCAGGCCCCCTCCCCAGACTCCCCCTCTCACCTGTCTTTCCTTCTCGGAGCAGCCTGGACTCTCACTGGGAACACCCGGCGTCTGCAGCTACAGGCTTCCCGGCCCAGCGGCTCACGAGGTGCCACCTCTGCTCCCATGCGTGCAGGCCTGGTGGGCCAGTGGCTCACGGCCGTGGCCTCCAGGCCTGACGGGTGAGCACCGGGCCTTCCCCCTCGGTGCTTCTGGGCAGCTCCTCACTGTGCCATTAAAAGCGGATGAGAATGGACTTGTTTATTCTCACTTCAATTGCTTACACTCTTCCCAATTCCAGGAAATGTTTAAGACGTTTATTTACCTGTGTGAGTAGGGAGGGTGCGGCCTGTCTTATGATGTCCTCAGTGCAGTAACGGATTTTCCTCCCAGAAAGCAGGTTTTAAGTGATATGGGGGACCAGCCCTGACCAACCAAAGCCTGTTTTCCCAGTAACACATCTAAAATGCGAATCAAAATACTTTAGCCACACCTCGCGACTGCAGGTAGAGTTGTTTCTCGGTGGAGGTGCACGTTCTGAGTCCCAGATCCGGGCGCTTCGAGTGGGCAGTGGGGAAGGGCAGAGGCAGCCTTGCATGGCTGGCGTGCGGTGCCTCCTGTGAGGCCAGGAAGAGAGGCCCCAGGAAGCTGTCCGCTCCTGACTCCTCTCGGCTACGTGTCCTCAAGCATCTTCCCCCGATTTTGAGACCCAGAATCCGTGACGGAGCAGGTGGGCAGGAAGACAGGTGCTTTTTAAGGTCACAGTCTGTTCAGCCCGTGTTTTAGCCTCGAAACCTTATGACTGGGCTTTGCTTTCTTCAAGCCACGTAAAAGCATGGCTAGCAGAGATGTGGTTCTGGTGGCACATGGGGATGTACTTTTAATTCCTTCTCTTCCCAACCAATAATAATATTGAAATTTTGGGTAAACAACATTTGAGAGGTACTGAAACTTGAGATTCACTTAACTGCTAAAATACTACTCTCTTATCCACAAACCACCAGTTATAAATGTTTCCATGCCCAGTTCAGTTGACAGCAAGAGACTTTGGAAGGTTATGAGCCAGGAACTAGTAAGAGATGCCAAATGCCTTCTCGCCCTCCCTGAGCTACGGACCTGAGCGTTTGCCTCTAACGTTACGTTCTCAGGGTTCAGAGACTGTGGACCCCAGTGTCCAGTCATGCAGAATAATTGTGCACAAAGCTTCAAGTGGACACAACGCAATGGAGCCGTTGAAGGCTGCCTTCATTCAGACCGTGGAATAACCAAGGAAAAAGTCTGAGCTGAAATGCCGAGTGGAGAAAGCAGGACTGAAAAATGTACAATCAGGATGATCACAGCCACACAGGTGAGAGAGCAGCGGGTGGAAGTCCCAGGCTCGTGCAGCCCAGAGGTTGACCTCGGCTGTGCTCTGATGGTCGGCCTGCAGGGGGGCTTCCCCCAGTGTTCGCTGATGGGCATTCTTCACCTGAAAGTGGGAAAAAAGGAGCACGATTGCCACAGACCTCAGAGGAGAGAGGCCAGTGTTCCCACGGGGCCTCCAGTGAGAACGAGGGGTGGGAAGCCTGGGTGTCAGAGCTGAACTTGTCCCCTTGGCAAATGTGTCCCCTTGTTAGAGTCGAGAGCCATGTCTGGTCTTGCGGTCATGTCTGCCGAGTCCTGTCACCATGGCAGACGAATGACAGGTGATCAGTGCGGTCGACGGGGCCTTAGGAAGTCAGGCGCAGCGACATCCAGAAACCCATCTCTTGTGTGGGATGACCGTGGGCTTAAACGCATTTGTACAGGAAGCCTGTGTCAAAGGTGAAGAAAAGGAGGAGAGAACTGTGATACTTCGAGTCCTTAACGTGGATCTGAAAACCAGGTTCCGGAGCAGACCCGACCCAACAGCACTGCCCGTGGGGAAGCCCCGGCGCTCGGCTGTCTGACAGAGTCAGGCCGGGCTCCTCTAGTGGACGGAATCTGGGCTTGTGTTGGTCACTGCTGAGAAACGGCTGTGACCACGCGGACCGTGGCAGCTTTCTCCAGAATCTCCCCGGTCCCATGTGGGGTCCGGTTCCCGTGACGCCCAGAGAGCCGTGTCCAGGAAGAAGGGCCTGTCACGCCCCATCTCAGCGTCTGGACACCTGAGGTCGCATAACATCACATCCCACGAAAAGGCAAACTCCTATGTTGGGAATCAGCTTTTAGCCACTTTGGAAGAACTGTTTCTCTTTGAATCGGAACACATTTTGCCGCAAATACAGTTATTTGTCGTGCCCATCACCAGCAAGCAAAAATAATTCACTTTAAGGAATTTACTTTAAGCTTACAGAAAAGGAAGAAACATTTATAGAGATATGGAAAGGAAGACATTTATTTATCAATAAACTTATTCGTTACTTATAATTAGTATTTATATATAATTTTAAAATGAGAAGACTTCTGCCCAGCCCCTTAGCTTTGATGGCCTAATGTAAGAAAATAGAATGGAATAAATTATTCTATTTTTAGTTTTTTCATCACAAAGAACGTATGAGAAAATGACATATGATTCATTTCTCCTAAATTTGAATACTTATCCTTAAATTGCACAAGCCTGTCTTTAGGTTTGGAAGTCACCTCAGTGCTGGGGGACGCTGCAGCCAGCACTGCTGTTTGGGCCTGAGAGGCTGGAGGACGGGACTGCCCTCCCGTGTACGTCATCCTCCGTGGGACGAAAACGCCGAGACATTCAAAACGAAAGGAGGGTCACCTGTGCTTTTGAATAACAGACACAATCTACGTGAAGAACTGGGTGCGTTGGGTAATTCTAACCCGGAGTGTGGCATAGTTCACCCTTTTGGATAGAACGATGGACCCGCTGTCCAGGATGGGGAGAGGGGGGAGTGGGGGGACAAGGAAGGGGACAGTGAGTGTGGGGACGGGTGTCGCAGTTGCTGCCCCATCGGTGCCATGGAGTTTCCCGAGGCAGGCACCCCCGGGCCCCTCCCGCGTGCGCCCTACCTGTGCAGGGTCGCGGCCGGTTTTCCTGGCGTGTACTTGGCTGTTCAGACTTCTGGATAGGAGAAGGTGAGGCCAACCCCTCTCCTTGCCTCCTGTCACTGCGTCTCAGTCATCTTTTAAAGTACAGAAATGGTCTCAGATTTCAGACAGGGCTGGGATGGAGTTTTGTGTCCAGGACACGTAGGTGCCTGGAGTCCAGTGACCACAGGTGGACAGGAGGGGCCGCGGCGAGTTTCCCGCCAGCACCTCTGCCTGCCATGCCAAGTGTTCGTCACACAGAGGAGCCCAGATCTGCAGAGCACCGAGCAGAGATGCTGCTGTCCTGTGATGCTGCAGGCTTCCTCCTTGAATCAGTGCCCCTGATACAGAGTGTCTTTAACTCAGCCTTTCCTAGCCACACATGAGAATTAAAAATGTGCTGCGGGGTCCTTCCTGTGCAGCTTCTGACTCTGTTCAGAGTGTGTAGGAGCCAAACGACTGTAGATTTGCACCCCCTCCGAGGCACAAACTAATAATTGGTAGTTTATGATGCTTACTCCAGACTCCCCCCCACGCCCCCCACCCTCCGCCAACCCTGGAGCTGTTAGTGACACTGGGACCTCCGTTTGCTCTGAACATCCAATTTTTAGTTTTCAATTTTCTTCTGATGACTTTTCTGAATATGTGAAAAAGAAATGAAAGGATTGCTGATTTTTTCCAGCAAACAGAGCAATTAAATTCAGAATAAAAATAAAACCTTTCAAGAGTAGTTGAGAATAAAAGTGAGAAGTTTTCTCACATAATGAAAGAAATGTCATATTCAGATAAATCAGTAGGAGCATGAAGACGTTTCCTTAAAGAAATACTCTCTTTCCTGCACTTCTGTACATGGTAAAACTTCTGCCACATTGTCAAATACAAAGTATTTCAAATTAAACGCTAGCTTCCCAAGGAGAGTCTTGAAGAGATGGACAAAATAGATAAACCAGGAGATCCAGTTTCGGGGGAAGTTTATACATTTGATGGCCTCCCTTGTAGAAAAGCACACAAAAGGATCTAACTTTGGGTCGGTTTTCCATCAGCAGAGGACCCTGTGCTGAAGCTGCGTTGCCCCCAGTCTGTGTAGCAGACAGAATGGGGTCTCCTGAACACATCCCTGTACCAGTCCTGGGACCTGTGGCGGCAAAGGCACTTTGAAGGCGATCGAGTTCAGGGTTGTGAGACAGGAGGTGCCCCTGGACCTCCAGGTGGGCCCCAACTGTCATCACGAGGGACCTGAAGAGGGAGGCGGTGGGTCCCCGTGATGTGAGGAAGGGCCAGCAACCCGGGAACGCGGGCGGCTCCAGAAGCTGGAAACGGCGGGGACGCCGTCTGAGGCCTCCGGGAGCAGCCGGCCCCGCGCCCCGGAGCCCTGAGGGGGCCCGCGGTCTGCGTGGAGCCCAGCCTCTGGGGGGGTTGTTCTGCGGCCCCTCCAGCCCACCTCCCAGCTCCAGCCCTTCCCGGAGACCCTCCCGGCTGCCCCGGGCCCTCCCTGGGTCCTTTCACCCCATGCCTCTGGTGTCCTGTCCTTTCCCCTCCTCCCATTTGCTTTATTTTTCTTTCCATTCTTAAAACATAAACTCCCGAGCCCGTTTTTCCAGCCTGATACACAGTCTCCTGTTCGTTTCTTCCCCGGCTGATTCCTCGATGGAGGTGTCCATCCTTCTCTCACCAACACAGCCTGGGTGTGTGCTTTTTAGTAACACGTGGAGATTAAGTTAGAGTTGGTGGAGCCTGTGGAGCACATGGGATTAACGGTTTTAAAGGCCCTGCCGCTGAGCTGCACACGCGGTTTTGTGTGAAAATGGAGGTTGGGAGTCGTCGCCCTCTGTGTCCGCAGCTGTGATGGGTGTGTGCCCGCGATTCCCAGTGGCTCTTGGAATTTCCCTTTGGCCAGGTGACAAGACAGCTTTCACCATCCTGAGGAGTAACCTCTCCAGCTCTTCCTGAGGAAATAGGCACCCCTGCAGCGGAGGAAACCGGGGCCCCTCCCCGCGTCCCCAGGCCACGCCCACGTGTCCCGGGCCTGGAGTGCAGCCCCTGCCCTTCCGCCGCCGCGCGTGCGCGCTGGTGGCACCTCCTCATCCATCTGGAGCCATCCGCTGGCCTCAGAGCAGCAGTCCTGGGTCTGCTCACCTCCCGACCATCAGGAGGCCGGTGATTTTGTGCACTTTTCTAATGAGCCAGGTCCCAGAGGTAAAAGAAGCCACCACAAAATACTCAGCTCTCTCTGGAAACCGCAGAGAGCCTCTGCTGAACTTGCTTGCAGGGAGGGGCCCCTCCTGACGCATGCAGAGGCGGGGGGGCATCTTGGGGAAGCGAGTTTGCACCGAGGCGATCTGAGTTCTGACTGCCCAGGGGTTGCCCACCCGCTCCAGTGACTGCACACGCGTGTCCGGTGGAGACCCTGCAGTGCCCGTACGTGTGTGCGCGCACATGCAGACGCAGAGCTGCAGAACACGGTTTCCTAGGTCCAGGCGCAGGCCAGGGCTCTGAGGTCCCGGGAGGCTGCCGTGACTGGAGCCATGCCCGGAGCACCAGCTGGGGAGGGGGAGCTGGGCTCTGGTGCACTGGGCCCGGGAGGAGCTTCTCTCCTGCACCCTTTCCTTTTTCGAGCGTAAATAGGATTCACATGTGGCCATGGAAGGTGTGACACATGTGAACTGCCCCTGAAGACGCCCTTCTTCTCAGTGTGTTACTTTTTGGAGACGGGGGTCGCAGTGCTTTCCCAGGTCACTTTGCGTCATCAGAAGTGGACGTAAGTGATAACTTACGAGAGAGGAGCTCTCTCTGGGGAGCCTTCCCGTTTTCGTCTTACTCGGCATCTCGTCTGCTGCCTACTTACCGTCTAGACCAGAGGTCCTCAAACTTGCTGGCACATCAGAAGCACACAGAGGGCTTGTTAAAACCCAGATTCCTGGGCCTCATCCCCAAAGTGTGACGCACCAGCTCTGGCCTGGGGTCTCCACCCTTGTTTCTCTAACATGTTCGTAGGTGCTACTGGTGCAGTTCGTCTGGGGACCACACTTTGAGAACCACTGGCTAGAGTGCAGCGCTCAGAGGTCCCGGTTGTTGCACTGTTTTGTGTTTGGGAATAACTTATAAGAAGTCGGTTTTAGGTTTTCTGTTTTATTCCTAGTTGAGTCTGATTGATAGGGTGACCAGCCATCCTAGTTGGTGCAGAACTGAGGGGGTTCTTGTAATGCTGAAACAGGGAACATTCTGGGGAGACTGGGGGGACCTAGCCGCCTCGGACATTGACTCGGCTTCCCAGACCCGTCCAGAGTGGCTCCGGTACGTCCTTCCAGAGGAAGGGCTGTGCATGCGCTACCCTACGTTTCTGGGCTGCATGGGAGAAGCAGGGGCTCTTGGGACTTGAGTGATACCTGCCTGCAAAGCTCAGCCTCTTACTCTTCTGAAATAGGAAACATAACTGAGACGTTCGTATTAAAAACATCCCACTGCTGGGCCGGGATTTTAGCAGTCTCTGCATTAACACATCTGTGATTTGGGGGAGAATATTACTGATGTGAGGTCCCAAAGGGAGTTATGTTCTGTTCTATTTCAAAACCTTCGTGGGTTCAGCATTTTTGCGCGAGGCGCAGAGATCCGTTGGTGTTGGAGGTAACTCCCTGTGGAAGTCGTAGCCCGTAGCAGAAGCGAGGCTGCCACACAGCGGCCCACCTTCCTGCTCTTCTCCCAGGGACTGGCAGTCTCTGGAGGCTTCGTGGTCGCTACCGCTGTCCTTCACAGTGAGTGACCGACTCCTCACTTTTACCTTCAGGAAAGTTTGGGGGTTTTGGTTTTTTTTTTAAATAAATTTATTTATTTATTTGTGGCTGTGTTGGGTCTTCTTTGCTGCGCACGGGCTTTCTCTAGTTGCAGTGAGCGGGGGCTACTCTTCGTTGCAGTGCGCAGGCTTCTCATTGCGGTGGCCTTCTCTTGTTGCGGAGCATGGACTCTAGGTGTGCGGGCTTCAGTAGTTGTGGCACGTGGGCTCAGTAGTTGTGGCTCGCGGGCTCTAGAGCGCAGGCTCAGTAGTTGTGGCGCACGGGCTTAGTTGCTCCACGGCATGTGGGATCTTCCCGGACCAGGGCTCGAACCCGTGTCCCCTGCATTGGCAGGTGGATTCTCAACCACTGTGCCACCAGGGAAGTCCAGCTTGGGGTTTTTTAATTTATTCATAGAAAGAAGTGTGCATCTTTCTATGGACAGAAGTAACAAGGGAACCAAAAGAAGTGGTGCCCCCGAGTGGATCCTCCCTGCAAGGTGGTTAAAGGGGCGTCCTCTAATCCAGCAGCTTCAACACTTGTGCTCACCAAGCACAGCTTGTGTGTCTTTAACACACTCAAACTAAGTGGGACTCTACAGAGGCAATAGATGTTTTTCATTTGAACGGATGTATGTTCTAATTTAAAAGCTGGTTTACTGCCACAGTAAATAATCTTCAGGCTTTTTCTGAGTGTATGTAACATCTGTGGCATAGTTGCTCACTCACCGGGCTGTGGGCGGATGAGACATTTCACCCTGCCCACGCTCACTGACCCTGTCTCCACTGCTGTCCGTCTCTACACCTGGCTCCCTCCCTCGGCCCCCTGGGGACACCTGTGTGCCGACACACCCATGCACACGTACACAGGGCTGACGTGCCAGCAGGAAAACACATAATGTAGTAAGATGGATTTATTTCAAACAAGCATATCAGGTAGAAATAACAAAACCCGGCACCACCGTTTACCAGCTGTGTGACCTTGGACGTGCCACTGACCTCTCTGAGCCTCAGTTTCCTCACAGTGCAGACTGTAAGGCCGCCCTCTTAGTGTTGTTGGGTCAATGCAGCAATGGCAGGTAGTAGGTACCAGTAACTGACACTGCACTAATTAAGTGATTTTAACACGCATTTTGTAAAACTTTAACAACTCTAATATTGAGATCCAGATGACTGTATATGACCCTAAAGAACATTGAATGTCTTTCAATTTTATTTAAATTTAATTTTTTGTTAAAATTTTAACAATCTTAAAATGATTTTTTTAACACTTAAAATTTAATTTGAACATTTAAGACACTATGTCATAGTTTAATGGGCAGGCTTTTTCTTTCTCGGGGATGTAATGGTGCCTCTTACAGCCAGCGACCCCTTAGAATCAGTGAAACAGGGTAATTGTTGTCATTCTGCATTTTCAGGTCATCACGCACACTTACTTATTTTCATGATCCCGTCCTTGTTCCCGGACATTTCTGGTGGCCCATGGCCTTCTTCTTAGTACATTTGGGAGAGCAATGAGTAGAGCACAGGCTTGGGCTTCAGACGAGCTGGCTTTCAGCTCTCCCTCGTCCGCTAACCAGCTACATTGCGTCGGGCAAGTCTCGGCTTCTTTATACTTAAAAGGGGAACCATAGTATTTACTGTGTAAAGTTGTTACAAAGATTAAAATGAGATCGTGGACATAAACACGGCCCACTTGTGGGGCACGTAGTACCTGCTCAGTTAATGATGAACGGGAAGCCAACCATGGCTGTGCTTGCTGCTGACAGAACCTTATCCACCGCAATTTTATGTGATTTTCTCTGAAGCGGTCAAAAGCCATCCAGAGCCACCCTTGTCCAGCTGATGGCCATGCCAAGTGGTAATAAAACTAGGCATGGGGGGTGTCCACATCCGGACCAGATGGAGCAACAGGGACCAGACTTTCCCTCCTGTCCAGAAAAAGCAAAACAAAAACACAAAACATGGGAAAATGGTTCTCGGGGCACCGGACGTCAGGCAGCAAGGACGCTGCCCCGAGGAACGGGAAACAAGAGAAGTGAGCCCCTTACGTGCCAGGCTCACTGCCCTGCGAGGTCTTCCAAGACACAGCAATGGGACAGGGTCGGTAGAGGCCGGCGGACTCCCTGGGTCTCGAGGACAGAGAGAAGAACTCAGGGAGGCCGGCCGGCAGGAGGACTCAGGACAGAGCTGCTCAGACGGCCCCCGGCATGTGCAGGGGAGAACTGACCAGCACACGCGTGTGAGGAAACGACCCAAGGCTGGGAAGAACCACCCAAAAGGGTTGGCGCACCAGGCGTTGACACGGGGCCAGGCACAGAGCCTGCTGCCTCCAGCCGGGCTGGAATAGGGCACTGTCCACAGGCGTTGGCTGGAGTGTCCGACGGTCTTGCCTCTGTAGTGGGATTTATTGGTCCTGCCTTGGGCGCTGCTCCAGACCTGCCTAACAGATCTTAAAAGGAAGATCCAAAAGGATCAACCACCCTGTTTCCAGGCAAGTTAACTGTGTCCCAGAATAAAGTTCAAGAGTATTTGTAACAATGCAGGGATATTAACTGCCTCAGCAAGGGGAATTTCACAATGGACGGAATCCGACCAAAAGTCGCCAGGTTCGCAAAGAAGCAGGAAAGCATGGCCCGTAATGAAGAGGAAAAGAATCTATCAAAACTAGCCTTGACGGACCCAGATGTTGAAATTAGCGGCAGGGGGCATTAAGCCCATTTTTAGAACACTGTTCCATACGTCAAAAAAGTTAGAGGGAAGATATAAAGAAGACGGTTGGACTCGTAGAGATGAAATCTGCCGTGTCCAACGCGAAAATTACATCGGATGGAATAAAGGGTCGACTGCACTGCGAAGGAAGAGCTCAGTGCCCCTGGAGACCATGTGAGATGAGACACAAAAAAAAGAATTTTCCAGAAAATGAACAGAGTGTCAGTTCTGTGGGACAACTTCAAGTCCCCAAATGTACACATAGTCGGGGACCCGGCAAAGAGGGGAGAACAGAAGAGGTGCGTGAAGAGATGATGGATAAAATTTTTCCAAATTTCATGAAAACTATAAACACACAGATCCCAAAAGCTCAGCAAACCCCAAGCGCAAGAGACAGGGAGAAAACAGCACAGAGGGGCCTCATGATCAAATAGCACAAACCAGGGACAAGGAGAGCATGTTATAGGACATGGGACACACATGGGACAGAGATAAGGGTGCAGGTCTTTGTACATGTGAATTATGAGCCTCAGAAAGTTGTTAAAGCAAAGCACGTAAATCGGGTCCCCTGACCTGCCCGGTAGACGCCCCAGGAATATTTTGAACCAAGGCCTGCGTAAGCAACAGGAGGCTTCAAGGAGATTCCTGTAGAAGAAACGTTTGTATATGTAAATGTGCAACTGTTTCACTTTGCTTAACAGAAGCCGTCTTCTTACTGGTCTTGTTCTGTTCATTCCTGCCCATTTTCCCTCTGCTCTCTGTGCAGTTTGAAGCCTTGAGTATTCATTCATTAGGCCAGGTAAGGTCCACCTGACTTAAGGAGATCCTGGCTCTAATTTAACTGTAGTAGTTTTTCAGAAGGTATTTAGGAAGCCCCTAGCGGCAGGACACTGGAGCGTACAGATCCCGTGTTCCGGTAGCTTGTAGGCAGTGGAAAGGCACAAGGGACAGAAACCCTGGGGATGGAATAGAAGAGGAGAAGGAAGGAGGTTTGCATGTCGGCGGTGCTGGGCTGGATGCGGGACTTACAGGTTCACCTGCCCAGGTTGCCAGAAACATGTTTACTCCCAATACCCAGTGCCTGTATCACAAGACGCTAACGTCTCTGATTCAGAGTGGTGGGTGTAGTTTTTCAGTCATACTTCCCTTCCGTTCCATGCCAGCTATGACTCCGGGGACACGTCCCTGATTGCTCCACTGCTGGATGATGTTAGTCAAGAGACACTTCATTCAGACGGTAGAAATCACTTTCTCATCACCAGTGAAAGCTTTCAAGAGCTCATCGCAGGGTCGTGTCAGAGGCCTGCACTTAGGTGACTTTACGGGCTCTCGCTCATGTGTGCAGTGGCTGGGCGTAGGGCACAGCCCCGTGAGAGGGGGACGTGGGGGGCACACCTGTCCGTGTTTGCAGCCAGCCCAGCCCAGGTGACACGCGGGCCCACGCCAGCCTTTCCTCCTGGGTGTCCTCAGTGGTTCCAGACACGTATCTGGCGTGAGCTGCTCAGCCTGTGACGGCCCCTGGCGCTGAAGAGGGAGCCTCATTTCTCCATGCAGCCCTCAGAGCAAGAAAGTCATCTAACCGCAGCAACCGTGAAAATACGGGTTCTCCAGCGTTGGCTGTAGGTGATCTCCAGGGCAAGTGACCGTTTGTCAAAGTCCTATCATGACGTCCCGTCATGTGTGTATATGGAGAGCTGAGGGTTTTTTTTAATGAATTCATGTTCCTTGGGTGGATACCCGAAGTTGGAAAAAACGCTACCCCCAAAATCTGTGTACACCTCCAAAGTGAGGTGTAGTATGGCTGACACATGGTGGGTGTCAGCAAACATGGTTGTTTGTGCTGAAGCCTCTCTTTCTCTCGCACCCACTTCTCCTCCATCAGCAAAGGCTTCACTCTCCAAGGATCCGGCCCCGCGTCTCCTCCCGCCGAGCCACGTGCTCTCTGCCGGGACCCCTGTAGCATCCTCAGGCACTCCGCTCCGGCCCTCTGGCTCATCTCAGGACAACAGCCAGGCGACACTTGATACGAAGCGAGGTCGCGAGGCTGCTCCCTTGAGCCCTCCCCGGGGCTCCACCTGCTCAGAAGGGAGCCCTGAGTCCGCCCATAGCCCCCAAGGCGCCCCGTGATCTGCCCTCCCCCGCCTCACTGAGCCAGGCCCCAGGGACGCACAGACCGGGCCACCAGGGAGCTGGAGAGCGGGACTGGCTCCCTCCTGCCCTCGGTCCCCGTGTCCGTGTCGCTCTGTCCCAGGACCCTCGACTAAGCAGCAGCCCGCACTGCGGCCCCGTCCACTGCCTCTGTCTCCCAAGCGCCTGGCCAGCACCTGACCCAGTTGCCCCTGGACTGCCTGGCGGACAGATGAGTTGATTCCAGCCCCTACTCACCGTGGAAGGACAGGCCTGCAGCGCAACGCAAGGAGGTGTGGGCTGAAATTCAGAACACCTGGGGCCCGAATTCCGGTCGGTCGTGACCTTGATACTCACCGCCTGTCTGACCTTGGGCAAGGTCCAGCCCTGGAGCCCGGGCCCTGTCCCCCTTCCTGCGGGGTGGGTGCCTGGGCCACTCCAGCCCTGACACCCAGTCGTCCTGAGAAGCGAGAGACCATGTCTGCCCGTTCCTGCCGTCCCCAGCCAGCCGAGCAGGCCTGGGGGCGAGGCCTGAGCGTGTGATTGTCGCTGGTGGGAGGGACCGTGTCCTCAAGCAGGCGGGGAGGGTGCTGGTGAGGTGAGGGCTTTCCACGCAGCCTTTTCCTCTCGTCTCAGAAGTAATTGTAGTTGTGATTTTGCCTGAAACTGGGGACTAAATGGACTAGACCCCATAAACCTCCATTTCTACCCTTGATCCCAAACATTTTTCTCATTCTTTACTTAAAGTAGATATTCTCTGGGACAGAGGAAATGGAGTTTTGCAGTGTCTCAACAGATGGCGCTGCTGGTAGCTATTATCTGACTATAAAAAAATCAATTTCACTTTACTAACTTAAAAAAAAAACTCATTAAAAAAATCTGTCTTGCGTCCTGGGATGTGATCCATTCCTGTGTTTAGTCCTCATCGGACTGATGCCTCAGATGGTGAGTGGTTTTAACCCTTCTGGATAGTGAAGCCAGCCTGAACTGCAGAGGGGCCCAGCCCAGGGCCGACCCTGATCATAGCTCCCAGCGCTCACCCAGCGCTGCCTTAGAAAACGCCACCAAGTGCTTTACTCAGAGGAAGAGAGAAGACCGTATTCGCAGATAAGTGCCGTCCATTTTGGCTCTTGACATAAATACAAATGAATCAGGACCTATCTACCTAGATGCTTTGAAGAGATGCAAATATTGTCTGCAGTGACCACACTCACAGAGAAGAATACGGTGATTATTCAGAGAGGCTGGAGAAAGGTGCACGTCTACTAGAGCCTAAGGAGAAGACGTCCCGCAGAGAACCAAGGCCCAGGCTCCCCAGCTCCCTCCCCCAGACCCACGTTTCCATCTGGCCTCCAAGCAGGAACGCTTTCATTCTGCAGCCATGCACTGGCTTCTGGGTGTGGCTTCCCTGACTGCATACAGCAGCATAGGTTACAAATATTTGGCAGGATTCCTCCTTCTCTGGGAACCAGACAAGTCATAACACCCACCGAACGCTCCGCGCTGCTGTGCAGGGAGGAACGGCATCATCTCAGGTTTCAGAGCGTGGGGCCCGAGGTCGCTGGGCTCGGCTGCCCCCCTCGAGCCATGGCCCCAGCCAGGACAGGCTTGGGGTTAGAGTGACAGGCCCCCATTCTGCCACCAGGCCCCCTCCCCCCACCACTGACCAGCCCACAGGCCCAGGGTGCAGCCAGCGCTTTGTCTCAGAGCCTGGCTCTGCCCTCTGCCTATGGCTCCATCACCCAGAACGGGAAAGAGAAATTAGGCTTCGGGTGTGTACAAAAGAAGGCGTCGGCATGTGATGTTACAAAACACTATTAATGGGCTTCCCTGGTGGCGCAGGGGTTGAGAGCCTGCCTGCCGATACAGGGGACGCGGGTTCGTGCCCCGGTCCGGCTGGGCCCGTGAGCCATGGCCGCTGGGCCTGCGCGTCCGGAGCCTGTGCTCCGCAGCGGGAGAGGCCACAACAGTGAGAAGCCCGCATACCGCAAAAAAAAAAGAAAAAAAAAAAAAACATTATTAATTAGTAACCCCAAGAAATGTTGAGTGAAACAACCACAATTTTTCTTCACCCTGAGCCTCAGATCCCCACTTGTGTGCCCTCTGCTGCTCTCAACCTTCTTTGGTTGTTTCCTCCTGTTGGACGCAGGTGCCGGCACCTGCCCCACTCCGGACACTGGGGAGAGTCCCACTGGCGGAGGACCGAGGCCCTGGGGAGGGAGCCTGTCTCCTGAGCATGGAAACGCGAGCATCTGTGTGCTCTGTGAACATAAGGAGAGGGGAGGGATATAGTGTCACTGGCCTTTTAACTACTTTTTAAGATTAAATAGGTTTCTGGCATTTTGGTTTTTTTTTTACTTTATTACTAGTCACTTAGCAAACAAAGAACTGTACTATCTTTATACAATTGACCCTTGAACAACACCAGGGCTAAGGGCGCCGAGCCCCTCTGCATTCGGAATCGAGCATAACTTAGAGTCCGTCCCCATCTTTGCGGTTCCCGTACCCACGGTCTGCATCCGTGATTGAACCTCGGCAGGCCATGGGTGCTCCTGCAGCGCCGCGGTACTAGTTGAAAACAAGAATAATAACACTTGGCACTCCTGCATACTATTTAAAATCTCACTGCCTTTTGGCGGGGGGCGGGGAGGTAAGTAGTAAAAAAGGGGCAATCTTGTGTCAGAAGGACTTGAAGGGGAAAAGCAGCACTTAAGCCTGAGGTCAGGTCAGCGTGGCTTGGGTGACCGGCAGCGTTAACACAGCTAGGATAGGGTTGTAATTCTAAGTGACAACTAAAGGGGGAGACATAACAGTTTGCTTGGGGCCAGGTACCACACTTGCCCTCCTCCCAGCTTTAATGAGGTGCACTTCATTAGAAGTTAAAAACCACTCTCTCTCAGTTCCAATTTGATGAGTTTTGGCGACAGACATAGCTGTGTGACCTTCACCAAGAGCGTTTCTGTCACCCCGGAGAGCTGGTTCTCTCCTGCCCCTTTGCAGCCTTTTCTTTTCTGAATGTCATAGAAAGGGAGTCTTTCATTTGGCGTCCTGTGTTTGGCTTCTTTCACACGACAGCGGCCGAGATCCACCACGTTCTCCGTGTCTGTGGTCCGTGTGTCACTGGGTCGCACCCTGTCCTGTGGTCACGTCAGGTGTGAAGGTCACCAGGGTGTTTCCTTTGGGACAGATGTGAATGTTGCCTGCTACAGACGTTCACGTACAAGGTCTGTGTGGACACGTGTTTATTTCTGTCGGGTAAATACTCGTGAGTGGGGTTGCTGGCTCACATGGGAAGTGTATTTTTAACTTTTGAAGACACTGCTGAGCTGTTCTCCGAGGGCGCTGTGCCCTTTTGCCTTCCCAGCAGGGTGTCCGAGAGGTCCAGTTGCTCCACACGTTGCTGTTCATATGTTGTTTCAGTCACTCCTCAACGACACTATGAATTAGGGGTTATGGTTACTATTCTCATTTTACAAATGAGGAAACTGAGGCGTGATGAGATCGCGTGCCTCGTGTGAGGCATGTAGCTAAGAGATGGTGGACTCCATTTACACGGAACCAGGTCTGTTGAAGCTGTTCTTAACTGTACTGTCCCTAAAGCTAGAAGAACTTGTGTTGCTAATCTAGGGGATTTTAGAACAGAAATATGACCAAAAGCCAAGAGCCTAGGACTTCATCTAGTGGGCTGTGAATACAAATTGGACTATATGCAAAGGAACTTTTTAGTTAAAACGAATTTAGGGAAAGCACAGGTGAGATGAAAACACCTCTCATGTCTAAAGCTTTTATTCGCCAGAGCCAGCTTATCATGACATTTTCATATGCTTCCCCCGTCCTTGGGGACAGGGGAGGAGACCTTGCTGGGCCCTGAAACAGTGCTGGTGTTTTCCTAAGTGGGTAACGTTGCAAAGTGCGCCAAGATCTTTCTGGACATCGACTCCTTTTTCTCTTTTCTTTGTGTTTGTCTTAGAATAAATTAGCCAATGAATAAGCGAATCCCGTCAAATTCCTCCCAACTGCGCGTGCTTGTCTGTGTGTAGAAAGCATCGCAGTTTAGAAGAGAACATTTCATAAGCCCAGGACCGTCAGAAGCCCATACCAAATAGTGAAGGCTGGGCCCTTGTACGTGAGGGCCCAGGATGTGGAGCCGGCTCTTCCAAGTTTAAATCCCACAGTCTTTCCATTAAAATCAGAAGAAGACATTTCCACGTGAATATGCTAAATGGATTCTGGAAAATCAGATGCGTAGCATTCTTCACTCAACTTCAGCCCTTTATTGAGATGTCCAGGAAGACCAAGAAGGTGGGTGGGCCTGGCTGGTCCCCGAGGCTGCAGGAAGCCCTGCCAGCCGGACAGGGCACCTCCAGCCATCCTCAGAGCCATAGCCTTGGTCCTGAGTGGGGACCCGGGAGCCTCGATTCCGCACACACAGGGCTGCTTTCTCCCAGCCCCGTCAGAGCCCTGCGTGCTCCGACACAGCTGCCTGCAGACTGAGGGATTCTTCCAACAACGTGACAGACCCTGCAGTGTGCCGTCATGCGTGTCTGTCAAGCAGAAGCCTTGTCACTTTGCAACAAGCGCTGGCCTGTCCGGGTGGCAGGACACGGCCATGAGGCAAGCGCGCGCACATTCCTGCCGGCGTTGACACATGCCCTGGGCCCATCACCTCCCCAGGATGTGTGTGTGCATGCGTGTGTGCGTGTGCCTGTGCGTGTGTGTTTTGCTTCTCCCCTTTTCAACCCCCTGCCCCCCTCAGGAGGCAGCAGTGAGTGTGAGCTGTCAGACAGACCAAGCGTTCAGTGGTGTCCAGCCCACCTGCGGGACTTTTCTCCAGGAAGCCTCACCCAGGGCGATTGTCATGAGAAGCAGCCTTTCAGGTCGCCTGTATCGGTGTCAGAGTGACAAGCATGCCTGGGCTCCCCGCAGCAGACGTCCTTGCAGACCGAGTTCCATAGTCTGGGGACAGGAGCTCCCTGAGACAGGCCGCTTGTGGGCGACTATTCGGTGCTTCTGGCGGCTCCGGTGTTGCCCCTGGAATTCACTGTGCCTTTAATGTGATGACCTCAGCGGACCTTATCGAGGTGACATTTCGTTCCGGCTCAGCTCCTGGGGGGCGGGGGACATAGTGGCAGAAGACAGGCGCCGTTCCCAATGGAAGAAACAGAGCCACAGTCACAATCAGAGCTGGCATCTGCCCAGCCTCGGGCTGTACAGCACCTCGGAAGACAGAAGGTTTAAGAAGACAACGCCTATTGCAGACCGAGGGACTCCAGTATCTGGGGTTGGGATCCCCAACACTTCAGTCCTGATACGGGCCAGGCCCCCATGTGGTCACTGCAGCTCAGTGCCTTCCTGTCCTGCCCACACAGCTGGCCGCCCAGAGCCACGTCTTGTCACTTTGGAGGCTTCGGGAGGGCCCACAGGTTGGGAATTCGCCAAGAGAAACGCTTCATGAGTGAAGGTCATCTCCGGTGACCTGGGGACGGTGACAGTGGGCTGATGGACAGCCTGTGTGAGGGACACTAGGGTCTCATAGGCAGGAGGACCTCTGCTCTGCAACCCACCAAAGATGTAATCTGCAAAGTGCGTCTGATCTCAGTGCACGGCACTGGCCTCATGCGTGCAGTTACAGACTAGCTGGAGTGAATGATCAGTTCAGCAGGTTTGTGCATCACGACCACGGTTTATCCACACCACACGTCCAAGAACAATATATTCCATTGTCAATCTTTTATTTTGTTTTCTTTCCTTTTTCTCCCCTTGTCTCCAGGAGACCAATTAATTGTTCAAAGATAATATATAGAGGAGATTTCAAGAGCATTTACTTTGGCACCATCTCTGCCCCTTTGCGGTCTGGCTAACAATAAAGCTAAAATTTGTTTTGTAGTGATGGTTCCAGTTGGACTGGAATCCCTTTGAAGTTCCTGCAGTTTGCTGTTGTGAGAGCTCAAGATATTATTTGACGGCAATAAAACACTCTGTGCGTTATCAAAATATGGGACACAGTGAACTGTAGCAACACGCAACGGCCAGACTCACCCCCGGAGGTGCCCTGCAGGCCTGGAGAGCACGGCCCATGCAGACGAGGGTCCATCCATAGGGTCCGTCATTACCCCGAGGGCCATTCATGGGCCTTAAACTCCCTGTAGGGCCCATATCAGCAAGGCCCATTTGCTCTGGGGAGCAAAGAGCAAACCTGAACAGACCAGCAGCCATACCGAGGGCACCCTGGCCTGACCTGGTGACCGTCGGTGTCAGGGTTCAGCCTCCCGGCTCTTGCATCAGCTGACCTAAATTATTTCATGCTATTGTCACCTCTAAGGTAATATAGTCATTGTCTGGGGCTCTATTTATACTTTAAAGTTCTTTCCCACCCACCCATGGCTGGGAGTGGTCCATGAGCGTCGGTGGAGGAGGGTGTCCCAGGCTCTCACCTGCGGGTTTGGACCCAGTGCAAAGGGGTGCTTCACTCAGGCGCTGCTCCTCTGAGATGCACGTGTCCTGGCGTCAGGACAGAGGCCCGGCTGCTCCGGACATGCGAGCCCCAGCCAGTGTGCAGTGAGTGTGTGCGTGTGCGTGCATGCACACCTTGGGGCTGTGTACACCTTTTGGAAAGCAGTTTTGTCTAGGGTGGTAAACAGCTCTCACTAAGAGAATGTGTTACTTGGCCGCCATGTTCCAGGTGTTAGAAAGGGCTGCGGTGGATTCTTGTTTTAAACAAATAATTAAACCCTTGTAGTGTTTAGTGACACGGCGACTGGGCTGTGTTCCATTGCTTGTGTAAATGAAAATATTTTAAGTGATTTTTTATGATAAGTTTAAATAACCAAAAGAAATGCCTGGAAATATATTTTGGCACAGGGAAATCCCTCCTTACAGGAATTTATAAATATGTCATGTGGGAAAATATAAAATCTATTTTAATCTTCTCACCTCTGAATGAGTCTTCAGTTAAAATGTTCTCCCTGTCTGGTTTTTACCACTGTCCCTGCCTTATGTGTTACCTTCCCGTGTTTGATCTGAGTTGCATTTAGTTGGGGAGAAAAATGAAAGTCCACTGAACTCACTTCTGGTTTCCCTCCGACGTGTACACGTGTCCTCACAAGAAGAAAACAAGCTGAACCGGCTGAAAGTCCCCAGCTCTTCTTAGACCCATCAGAGCACTGAGGGCAAAACGCTGCCCCCAGATTGCAGAGAGAGGTGAATGCAGAGCTAGCACGAGTAGAACCTCCCACTGGGCTGGCCTCACGCACAGAGGGTGATTGGCTGGCTGCTAGAGGCTGAGCATGGACTCTTGAGAGGTCAAAACTCTTAGGGCCCAGCATTCAGGGCCCCGCATCCATGACTTTTATCTCCAGGAGCCCTGCTGGTTCCCGGGGTGAAGGAGGAGAGAAGTCACCCCACGCCTTTGCTGGGGGATGAGGAAAGTAACCAGTCTGGAATGTGTCCAGAGCCCTCCGGTCCCTTCCCTCCAGGGAAGCTCTGTCCCCAGGCCTGACGGATGTGGGGGAAGCAAAGCTCCATCCCCTTGAGCCCCCTCGTCTCCCTGAAGATGGAGCAGAAAACTGAGAAGCAGCTGTGAAGGTCACAGCCAGGGACACAGACCCGGAAACAGCAGGAGAAGTAATCGTAGGGTTATGCAGTATTTCCCTTCTCTCACACTTACACCACATCAGCAGTCTCCTGTGTAATTACACAGGAGACGGCAAGGTTCAGACCCTACTTAAGAAGGAGTCTCTCGGGAAACCCAGAGAGAAGCGGGGAAACAAAAGCACAAGGACCCTGGAGGACATTTTGGCCTCTGGCACCCACAGCCACATCAGACAATAAACACAGCCTCCCTCTTAGCCAGGTAAACACAAGACCTCGCACTGAAGACCTTTTACCTTAGTTCCTTTTATCCAATATATCAAGCCCAGCTTTCAGCTACAAGACGAGCTAAAAGGTGAAAAACACAGTCTGAAGAGACAAAGCAAGCATCAGACCAGCCTCAGTTATGGAAGAGATTTGGGAATTATCAGACTTTAAGTTAAAATAGCTATGATTAGCATGCCAAGGGCTGTAATGGAAAAAGTGGACACCATGCAAAAACAGATGGGTAATGCAAGCAGAGAGGTGGGAATTCTAAGAAGGAGTCAAAAGGAAATGCGAGAAATCAAAAACTCTGTAACAGAAATGAAGGTTGCCTTTGATGGGCTCATCGGTAGGCTAGACACGCCTGAGGAAAGGATCAGTGAGGCCGCAGGCGTGTCAATAGAGACTTCCCAGCTGAGAAGAGCGGGAAAGAAGAATGGAAACTCTGGAACAGAATATCTAAGAATTGTGGGACGACTACAAAAGGTGTCACATACACATCCTGGAAATACCAGGATGAGAAGGAAGAGAGAAAAGAAGAGAAGAAATATCTGAAGTAAAAATGGGTGAGAAGTTTCCACAATTAATGATAGACACCAAACCACTGATCCAGGAAGCTCAGAGAACTCCAAGCAAAATAAATACCAAAACATTTATGGTCGGGTATGTCATATTCAAAGTACAGAAAGTAAAAGACAACGAAAAAGTCTTGAAAGAAGCCAGAGGGAAAAGACCCACCATATCTCTACAGGAACAAGGGTAAGAATTATATCAGACTTCTCTTTGGCAACCATGCAGGCAATAAGAGAGTGAAGTGAAATTTTTAAAGGGTTGAAAGAAAAAGAAAAAAAACAACAAACCAGAATTTTGTGTGTAGTGAAATTATCCTTCAAAAGCAAAGGAGAAATAAAGACTTTCTCAAAAAATAGAAATTAAGGAAGTTTATCACCAGTAGACTTACCTTGTAAAAAAATGAAGTTAGAACAAGTTCTTCATAAAGAAGGAAAATATTATAGGATATATTTGTGGATGTTGACAAAGTGATTCTGAAGTTTACATGGAAAGGGAAAGCCCCCAGAAAAGCTACCACGACACTGAAGAAGAACAAAGTCAGAGAGCTGTCACTACTTCAGTGATCAAGACAGCATGATGTCAGCAAAAGAACAGACAAATAGCCCCGTCGAACAGACCCTCCCAAACACGGTCAGATAGTCTTTGGCAAAGGAGCAAAGGCGTTTCAGTGGAGAAAGGACAGTCTTTTCAGCAAATGGTATGGAAACAACTGGATGTCCACATGCAAAAAAAAAAAAAAAAAAAAAGAATCTAGACACAGACCTTACACCCTTCACAAAAATTAGGTCAAAATGGATCATAGACCTAAATGGAAAATGGAAAACTAAGAAACTTTTGGAAGATAATAAAGGAGAAAGTCTAGATTATCTAATGACTTTGGAGTTTTTAGTTAAAACACCACAAGCACAGCCCATGAGAAAAACAGTTCATAAGTGAGACATCATTAGGATTAAAAACTTCTGCTTTGTCAAAGACACTGTTAAGGAAAAAAGAAGCCACAAGCTTTGAGAAGAATGTTTGCAAAACTCATATCTGATAAAGGACTGGTATCCAAAATATACAAAGAACTCTGAAAATTCAACAATAAGAAAATGAACAACCCAATTTAAAAAAGGTCTAAACAGACACCTTACCAAAGAAGATACACAGATGGCCAGTAAGCACGTGAAAAGATGCTCCACGTCTTATGTCATTAGGGAAGTTAAAACCATAATGAAGCACCACTGCACACCTGTTAGAATATTGAAAATTCAGAACACCAAATGCTGACAAGAATGTGGAGCAACAGGGTCCCTCTTTCATTGCTGCTGGGAAAGCAAAATGGCGCAGCCACTTTGGAGGAATGTTTGCAGCTTCTTAAAAAGCTAAACATCATCTTAGCGTAGAACCCAGCAGTCCCACTGCTAGGTGTTTACCTTTTGTCCACATAAAAGCTGCATGTGACTGTTCATAGCAAATGTATTGATCCTCATCAAAAACCGGAAGCAAGACGCCCTCCAGTAGGTGAGTGGATAAGTTACCCAGACAACGGAACGTTATTTAGCGCCAAGAAGTAATGAGCTCTCAGGCCACAAGTCACCATTCAGGAGGAAGCTTAAATGCATAATATGCAGTGAAAGAAGCCAATCTGAAAAGGCTACGCACTGTACCGTTCCAACTATACGACATCCTAGAAAAGGCAAAAACTACAGAGATGGTGAAAAGATCCGTGGTTCCCAGGGATTAAAGGGAAGAGAGGGGGTTATGATAGGTGGAGTACAGGTTGTTTTCAAGGCAGCAGAACTGTAGAGTCCTGTGATGGTGCACGTGTGACATTTTGTCAGAACCCAGAATATGGTACAACAGAGTGGACCCCAGTGTCAAGCACGGACTTGAGTCAGTGTATCGGTTTAGTCCATTTGTTGCCGCAAGGATGCTGCTCTGATCTCGTGTTAGCGGGATGGGTTGCACAGGGCCTGGGGAGTGGGGCTCACGGGAGCTCCCTCTACCTCCTGTGTCATTTTCCTGTGAAGATAAGACGGCTCTAAAAAGAGAGAGCCTACTTTAAGGAAGGCCCTTGGACACACAGCTGAAGAGAAGTCAAAGGAAGAAACGTGGATCTTTATCGAACCGAGAAGGCGGTGGGGCGGGGAGAGGGGACCCGGCGCAGCCCTGGCACCCGCCCTGCCGTCTCGGGAGTTGTGGAGCTGTGCGCCCCCCAAGGGGAGCAGCCCGAACGCCTGGGACGGCGTCGATGCCAGGATGCTGGCCACGGCCTGAAACCGGAGAGGCCCTCCGAATCCCAAACCTCATCTGTTTTTGCCAAAGCTCACGCCACCGTGGGCCTGCCTGATCCTCTGCCAGCTGCTGTGGGCTGATCAACGGTTTGTTTCATGCTGTGTTTAAAACAGGGGAATTAGGGACGGGGTGGTGCGTTCCGAATCCCGCTGAGGTGTCCGGCCGGGCGTGGGGGGCTACAGAGCCAGCACCCGGCTGTCTTCCCGACACGCCCAGGTGGGACGCCAGCCCGAGACCCCCGGCTTCCCACTGGCAGGATGGGAGGTGGGGCCGAAGAACGTGCGTGAGACAGGGTGGAGACCGTGAAGAAATCCAGCCGCCGTTCCGTGCCCGGCGAGGGGCCTGGTCCCTCTGGGAGACGCTCAGTCTGGTGGCCAGATAGGTCCTCTCTCTACTCTCAGGTGCAAGCTTTGCATCTGCTGTTTCCCGGACCCTCGAGGCCAGTCTCTGAATTCTCTCCCCATCTGACTTTGCTGACTAAGGAGACCAGCCGTTGGGAAACGTCTAATTTTACGTCAGTCTTAAAGACTGAAATAGTGACAGAGAATACTAGACATGAAACTGGCCATTTCAGAGAGACTTTCATTCCTGAGAATTATCTCCCTACTGAAAGAATCCCACAAAACTCTAGGTCTCTTTATGTCTGTGCGCGTGCATACACGTGGCCCCACACAGGCACACAGACGTGCACACACGCCCAGGCCCCCATCGGTGCTCTGGGACCACTCCATCCCCACCCCTCCCCCCTCCCCCCACCGTCCCCAGGCCTGTCCAGTCCCTGCCCTTCCCATCTGCTGTCCCATCCATTCAGTGTGACGTGGGCACCACACGGCTTTATCACGTCGGAAAACGTAACACAGCAATGGCTTCAGAGGGCCAGCACCTCTGACACCCGTCGTTCCTGAAGCCAGACCCGGGTGTGATGGTACTGGGTGGGACTGGGCGTCGGCTAACCCAGGACAGAACACTCTTTTGGAGAAATACAAAGAGGGGGGCTTCCTTGGTGGCGCAGTGGTTAAGAATCTGCCTGCCAATGCAGGGGACACGTGTTCGAGCCCTAGTCCGGGAAGATCCCACGGGCCGCGGAGCAACTAAGCCCACGCGCCACAACTACTGAGCCTGCGCTCTAGAGCCCGCGAGCCACAACTACTGAGCCCGCGAGCCACAACTGCTGAAGCCCTCACGCCTAGAGCCCGTGCTCCGTGACAAGAGGAGCCACCACAATGAGAAGCCCACGCACCACAACAAAGACCCAACGCAGCCAAAAATAAATAAATAAATTTATTTTCAAAAAGAAATACAAAGAGGAAGTGTGTGCTGGTGTTGGATGTGTGATTTTGCCTATTTTTAATCTGTACGTATTTGGGAAGGCATGACATGCTCGCCTCTGAAATCATCAGGACGATGCCCTTCATCCTGAGTTTCTGTTTACCTTCTCAGTGGCTTACATCTGTGACTGTGAGCCCAGCACCCAGAGCCGCCTTCCGGGGAGCTTGGGCTGTTGGCGGTAACCTCGGCCTGATCCCTCCTGGTCACCCTGTTGCTTCACTGAAGAGCCGTGGGCGTGAAAGCTGCCTTCGGCTGGGCTTCCTCTGAACCGGGCGCGGAGGCCGGGGTAGCCTCCCACAAGGCACCGGCGTGGCCACGTCTCCTGCAGGACTGGGGGAGCCCCTGCCAGGCCTGGCCTCTCCACAGGGCCTGGGGGGCTGGGAAGGGGTCAGTTCAGGGCTTTGGTGACAGCACGGCCTGTGGTTTGCAGGGTGCGGCCATCAGATCTTTGCCCTGTGTGTGCACTCCAGCCTCCCGGAGGCCGGCGCTTGCTGGGAGGTGAGCAGCACGGAAATAAGCTTCGTTGTCTAGAATTTCGCAAAGCCCTGCGGCTACACCGTGAAGGGAAAGCGGAGCGGAGCACGCCGCCAGCGCCCGGCACCGAGGAGGGGGAGGCGGAGAGCCTGTAAGAGGCGTGGCTCCTTGAATCCAGCCTCAGAGCAGGAGTTCTCTGTTTCAGAACGAAGATGCATTTTGTTAAGAAGTGTGAGGTACTCACCCCAGGCCATGGTTTGACCTGCAGATGACTTCGGCTTTTGGAACCATGGAATGCAGAGTGAAAACTGAAAATACAGCTGAAGACAGAAGACGTCAGGAGATGATTATCTCTGCGCTGCTACTGAGCTGTTGTTACGTTGGGAAGATTATGTTTCCAGAATCTGTGTCTACTTAGTTTTCCTCGTTGTAAACGTCCTTTTAATTATAAAACTGACTCGGAGAGTATTCTGGCTTTTCATATTGATGTACTTTTTCTTTTTCTGGATAAACCAGTTCCATTTAGATGACTGACCTGCTCATTAATTAAGGGAAACACCCCATCAGTTACCAGCCGTGATGCCTCAAAAACTGACAAATCCCACCTTCCAGTGTGTGTTACGTGAAGTGGGAAAGGTTCCTGTGACTACCAGCAAGTTTCCCAAAGCCCCAGTTCGGGTGGGAAGAGCCCACAGAAGCCCTTCTTTCTGAAATAGCTTTTTCAAATCGAAGCGAGAAAAGTGGGATCCTGGGAGCTGAGCGCAGAGCCTGCTTCTTGCCTCTGGGCCTCACGACAGCCTTGCGCTCCCTCTCGCAGCACCCCTGACCCCGATGGGTGGACGTGTGATCCTCCAGGGGCTTGATGGGTCTGAAGAGGCTTTGTAGTGCTGGGCGGGCACTCCTGAGGAGCCCCCAGGCCTCCCGGGGGCCAGCCTCCTGGCGACCACCTGCTGTCACTGGACGGGCTGTGACGGCCCTTGGCGGAGCTTCTATGTGGAGGCTTCCTGAGCTCGTTGAGGTCATTTAAACAGCAAAACACACAACGCACATTGTTTCTTTTTACTTAAGGGACAGAAGTTCCCTTAAGTATTATTGTTAAGGTACTACCCACAAAGTCGTTTTTCTCTCGAAACAAATGCTGATGGGAAAGATGGGAAGAGCATTAAAGATCATAGACTCTGTGTCCCAGAGAGAGCCTGCACCTGGGAAGCACAGGACCAGACCCCTGGAGCCTGCAGGGCCTGGGCTGCCGTCTCCAAGGTGACACTAAGGTGACACTGAGATGAGCAGGCCGCCCTGGAGGGGCTCGGGCAGCTGCCAGCCCACCCTCCACGCCGGACGTTTCCTTAGGCCTCGGCGTTGGGCTTTCAGGAGGAGAGTCTCCTTTACAGAGGTAGACACGCGTGTGCTCCGTCACTAATCCCGGTGGACATGAAGTTCAGCATGAGAATCCCTGTTACCTCTCTGGCTTTGTTGTCCTGAGAGACACCCCAGTGCTTGTGATTTGGCAAAACTCAGATGATGTGTTGTGAAAAGCAACATATATTCCAAAACACCTATTTCTAAGTCGACAGTATTTTTTTTCCTTAGTGGAAAATGTTCTGTTTTGATGTTTGTGTTCCCTTTTCTTCCCCCCATGTCTCTGAAAATATTCACATTTTCTGCCTATTATTTTTTCCAATTTACAATTTAAAGATGTTGTTAAATCTTTTTGATAACATATTTTTCAAAGTACTGTATTAGGGCTTAGAAATATTATAATCATACATTTATTTGCTTACCAACATACTATTTTAGTATTTTAACAAAAAGTGACAGTATCTTCCTTATTTGGAAGTTAAGCCAAAAAGTGACTAAGTAGTGTTTTTATAAAAAGTGAAAAAGAAATTAGCTATTTCCAACGTTGGTCTTCTCTTTTGAAATAACCTTGCATGGAAGCACATTTACTTACAAATCATAAATATATTCTTGCATCTTACAGAAATCCAAGTATCGTCCATTTGTAATGTTAGCAAATAAATGACAGGGTCGTGGTCACTGCCTCGTTTGTCTGGGGCTCACATAGGGACCCGGCTTCCCTAGAGCATCAGCCTCGAGCGGAGTCGGGGAGATTCGGGAACATTACCTTGGGGTCCGAATGGGGAGAGGACCCCAACCTTCATCGGGAGAAACCTAAGCAGGACAATGAGTGTGTTCGATCCTCTTAAACTGTCCAAGTTACTGATCACTGGGACGCATTTTTTCATTTTTTCTTGAAATGGCCACCTTAGAGTAAATATCTGAAAAAGAAGAAAAAGTAATACAAGTGTGTCACTCGGAAAACCACAAAAGTGTGTCAGAACAACTCTCCTACCCACTCACACCCACTGGTCTTCAGAAAGGACTGTCACCATCAATTTTTCATCTTTAAAGGGTTTTAATTCTTTCAGCATGTTCATATGGTTTTATAAAGCCCCAGATGCCCGGCAAATCCCCTTGGTGTTGTAGGACAAGATTGCTGTTAAAAAGTGTCTAGGCTCTGTCAGCTGCTTCTCGCCAGCTTCTCGAGGGGCCCTGGGAAGCGGTGTTTACACTGAAGCCTGAATTGATGGGGCCAGTGTGATGCAGTCGGGTCGGAGGGCCAGCTGCTTAGCTGGGCTCGTCAAGCGCTCAGGTTTCACGGCGGTTTATAAAGGAAGGTCTGTAGTGATAACATCTGGCTCTTGAGCGTGACTGCATTTTGCCTCTTATGATTAAATGGAATTTAATGGTGGGAGGAGAAAACCCAGGGCAATCTCATTCTTGAATTATGGTTCCAGATAGATTAGGCAGAGTGGCAGGCCGAGCGCTCTGGGTCGGGGCCACCTAGCAGAGTCTGTGGAGCAGACTGGCTTCCTCTGCTCTGCCTCCACATGCCGCCGACCCCCCCACACGGCCAGCATCCTTGCCGAGCCAAGGGCAGGGCCCCTTCGGGCACAGCCACGCCCGGGCTCCGGTGCGTCCCCGTCCGGCTGGGCTCTGACCTGCTGGACCCCGCGGGCGACGGGCTCAGCTGAAGCCCTTCGCCACCGGGTGCTCCCTGAACGGCGGTGCGCCGGCCAGGCTCCTGGTGTCAGAGGTGAGCTTCGTTCCTGATTCCGCCGTCATCCAGTGAGCTCACTTCGCGCCGAGGTACCAGGACACTGTGACCTCGGGGAGCTGTAGACGCTACAGGGGTCGCTCCTCCAGCGAGGGTCCAACTCAGATGGGACCCCAGCCCCAGGGTCCTGGCATTCTGTAACTGCTCAGCGGTCCCAGCCCCACATGAAAAGCTGGTGGTGTGGGGGTAAACTCATGCCGCTCGGGGTCTTTTAAAGTCCTCTTCACTTAGCCTTTGGGTCTCTGAGTGTCTGTATAACTTCTTAAATTTGCAAGAACCTCTTTTCAACCTCGACAGGTGGGCAGACCACACTCAGGTAAGTGATGGCGGGTGGTCCCCTCCCAGTGCAGTCAGGCCGAAGAGCGGGAGAAGGGGCGGGTCTCTGACACTTCACTTGTGCTCTGTTTCTCCACAATTGTGGACGGTGTTCTTGGTCTTGGTGCAGCTTCAGGACCAACAGGGAAGGAGCCCAGCAGCGGCACAGCACAAAACACAGGGGCTGCGGGAGGAGATGCAGGCGTGGAGGCTCCCAGTTCCAGGACCTCTCAGCTGCCTGGCCTTCGCGGGCTCCCAGAGCCTTTGTTTCTTCAGCCATAATGTGGGGCAGGTGCCAACCCACTTACCTGCCACATCGTCACCCCCGCATCCTACGAGGTCAGAAGGGATCCACATGGACCCAAGCCCACCTGAATGGAAGGGTCTCTGTCACCCCTGTCTGTGGTCCATTTGGCTGACCCCTGTTATTGTTGACGGGGTCAAGTTTAGATCCTCTAGGTCACTGAAATTCGAAACAAGCTCCCCAGAAGGAAATGTTCTACCCATTATCTAACTCAACTTGGTATAACAAACCCAGACATACCAAACAGCTGGATAAGGATGGTACTTATGAGCTTATTTTAGCTCAGTGGGATCTTTTTCAGACAGCACACTTCCTCATCACACTTAAGACATGATTACACGTACAAAAGTTCTGTTTTTCTCAGGTGGCAGCCGTCAGGTGGGGCAGGCACAGGTACAGACTCCGCCCCCTTCATCACCTGTCGCTTCCCTCTGCCCCATCTCAACCCAATGACCATCCATAAAGGCCAGGAGAGGACAGGAGGCCCTCTGCTCTGGTCCCAGGGAGAGAGGAAGACCAGGCAGGACCCCAGGACAGCAGCAAACTGTCCCGTACCATCCCCATCAGGGACTCCTTCTGACCCGAGAAGAAAAATGGGAGAAAATGTATAAAGTGAGCCTAAGATAAGCCTTTCTCCACTTGCCCTAAAAGCCCAGGGTCTGCGGCCCTTTCCCTTTTATATTAATTGTCATTATCATCCTCATTTCCTACGCTGGCCCGTTACTTCTGCTGCACATGGAGTTGAAACCCTTTAAAGTAATTGTGATTATACGCTGTGCGTCCTTAAAAGCATAAGCCACCTTTGAACACCGTGGGAAAAGATAAAGTCCCAACTACGGACTCTGCGAGTTACAGACGTGGAACGCCAGCTGTCCGTGGACAGACATGTATTTATGCAGCACACGTGTCGTGGGTAAGCGATTCTGGTGAACCCCACTGGAGTGAAATGTCAGTGCTAAAGTTAGGACTATTTTAACTTCAGTTTCAAAGTGTTTTTACTGCCCTATACCTTCCATATCAGTGAGGTAAAGACATCTCTACCTGTACATGCAGCCTTTTTAATGCTACACTCGGATTTTTCAAATTAAATGTTATGCTTACACACTAAACATTAGCAACGTTCTCCTAACAGTTAGGCCAGGCCTGCAGCTGACCGGGGAGTAGCTACGTGAGGCTCAGACCTTCAGCACCGGACGAGCCGCACGTCACATCCCCTCTGGCCCTTCTGCGCAGACTCAAGCGAGGATCACTGTCGACCACTGACGGTTCGGGTCGTAAATGCAGAGGTTGGGCCAGACACGGTGGAGGGAGCCTCCTAGGGAGGAGGAGACGCTTGTTCATCTAAGGCTCTTCTCAGGGGAGATGACCCCTTTCCAGTGGGGAGAAGACCCCAGGCTCTGCGTGAGTGAAGGGTGGCAGGGGGAGCTTGGGGGGTGCCTGGGAAGAAAGGAGGTGCACACAGGGCTCAGAAATCTCTGTGGCCAACAGGCCGGCCCAGGCTCTCTTGGTTTTGACCAAAGGTTGATAGAAGATTCAAGTAGCAAAGAGCAAATTCTTGATCTTAAAAACAAATTGTTAAGATCCAAAGTTGGTTTTTTGGAGTAAGAATGGGTAACATTTCAGAGTTAATTTGATAGAAAGAATCACCAAAGTAAAAACTGTACTGGGTTCCTTTTTTTTTTTTAAGCAGCATTTAGCCTTATTATTGTCAAAGAAGCTATAACAGGCGGTACGTGCGGGTACTGAGCGTTTCTCCCCCCATCCTCTCTGGGTGCTGGCAGTGTGCGCAGCTCTGCCCTAGGCCCCGGGGCGCTTGCGTCCTGATGGGCGACACAGCCCGTGACGGAGGACAGGCGGGGACACGTGTGCTGTGAAGGATGAAGCAGGAGATACGGCCGGGAGGCCTCTGCAGTAGTGAGGGTCTGTGCGGGCCGTGGCGGAAGTGACCTTCGGAGGAAGGGCGTCCCAGGGGCCCAGGCCCCGAGGCAGGTGTGTGCTTGGCCAGCTGAGGGAGCAGCGAGGGGCTGGTGGCCTGGCGCAGGGGGAGTGGGGACAAGGCCACGGCGGTCCCCTCAGGCCCTGCAG
Organism: Monodon monoceros; assembly: GCF_005190385.1. Taxonomy (NCBI): domain Eukaryota; kingdom Metazoa; phylum Chordata; class Mammalia; order Artiodactyla; family Monodontidae; genus Monodon; species Monodon monoceros. The sequence goes on along the minus strand of NW_021703780.1, from coordinate 2,031,943 downwards.
GCCGTTGTCGGAGCCGAGGGGTCCCGGTGGTTCCCACGGGGAGGGGCCCCAGCAACCACCGTGCCCAGAAACATCGTCTGGCTGCTGGACAGACTGCGGGGCCGTGTGGCTGCAGGGAGAGCAGCTTGGCGTCCTGCTGCCCCAGGAAGCTCTGAGGGCTTCAGATGCGGCAAAACAAGACGGGGTGCTGGGAGGGGTTCCCGGTTTAGACCGGGCTGGGTTACTAAAGGGCCGCCTTTTCTGGGCCGACGCCCTGCTTCCCCGTGCCCCACCTGCACGCCTCCACGCCCGAGCCCCTCGCTCCCCAGGCTTCCCAGCAGATTTCAGAGGCACCCACGTGGGCTTCCCTCGCTCTCCTCCACCGGGGCACGCTCCAGAAAAGCTACCATCTGGCCTTAAAAACCATCTCTGAGCAGCGAGTTCTGTGGCATAAAAAATGTTACTTTAGGTTTTACACCTCCCCAAAGGATGTCCTAGAAGGAAACGTCATATGAAGGGACACAGTGGTACCTCTTACGATGTCGTAAAATAAGCAGATGCCAATCTACACCCTCATTCTGTCCATCCCCTCCCAAGGATTTGTAAACTCTGAAAGGTGTGCTTCTGAATCCTCGTTACCAATTGTTCAACAAGCGTCGTTCCTCCCGGCTGGCTGCCCCCCTCATCTTGCCAGCTCAGGGCACAAAACGCTCCTCGGGAGTAATCCCCAAACTTGCATTGTCATCAGTCAATGGGGGAAATACTGGGATGATTTCTTTCAGTTCTCTTTCTTTTTTTTTGCTGCACCGAGAGGCTTGCAGGATCTTCGTTCCCAACCAGGGACTGAACCCGGGGCCCACAGTAAAAGCGCAGAGTCCCAACCACTGGACTGCCAGGGAACTCCCTTTTTTTTTTTTTTTTTTTTCAATTCATCTTTTCTTAAATCGAGGCATTTTCCTGGGTTTCATGACAGCATCTAAGTTAACATCAGCTGTGGAGGTGACATTTGTGATCCACGCGAATGTTTATCTTCCAATACTCCCGCAAGTGGCCTGAGAACATGCCACCAGCATCCCCGAGGGCCTGGCCCTCCCTCTCCCGGCCCGGCCCCTCTTCCCCGGGACAGAGCCTGCGCCTGGGCCTCCCGGGGGGGACGGGCTCAGCTGAAGCCCTTCCCCGCCGGGTGCTCCCCGAATGGCTGCGGCCCGGCTCTGCTCTCCTTCCGCAGCCCCCAGGCCCCGGCCTCTCGCGCGCCCGCCGCACCCCGAGCCCCCGCGTGTTGCTGGTTCCCGGCCGTCGTCTCCTCCGTTTCCCCAGCGTGGGTCTGGCTGCTGTTCTGATGGCCTTGGGCCTTCCTCGTTTCCTCCATCTCTGTCTCTCCTCCCTCGACCGCCCGGCCCGTAGGTGTGACCCCGGCTCCCCCGGCCACCTGCCTCTAGCCAGACGCCAGGCCACTTCCCAGGCGGTGACGGACGCGCGGCAGGGGCCGTCCTTCCCCCGCCCCTGCAGCCGGACCGGCTGGAGCGCCAAGCACGTGCTGGCTTCGCGGTCACTCTTACCCAGTGTCCTGGGTTGGGGGTGATGGAAGAACAGCGTCCCCCGAGGAGCGGGCCAGGGCCCGACAGGACAGACGGCCTGGGGCTCGCCTGGCTGGTCAGCGTCTGCTGCAGCCACGGGCCCCGGGGGCGGAGGGGACGCGTCCCTGCACATCCCCCCGGCCCGGCGGCAGGGGCCCAGGCGCGGTGAGCCGCTGACCGCGCCACCAGCACACCTGTGCCGTTTGCATCAGGTGCCTCTGATTTACGTCCCAGACCCACTCCCGGCTTATCGTGTGGCCCCCGGGCGGCCAGTCAGCCGTTCTGTTTCCTCCTGTACGTCCAGTGGAGATAACACTGACCCACGTCACAGGGTGTCGTGAACTTCAGTAATGAACGCTCGTGCGGCGCTTTGAAGATGCGAAGCTGAGCACCTGTGTAAGTGCCTGATGACCGTCCTCGCAGATTATTGGACCCTCCCGGCCTCCTGGCTGGTCGCTCCCTGGCGACGAGCAGTTCTAATAGCCCCCGCTGTGCAGGCCGCTCGGGTCTAAGAATGCAGCCCGCAGTGGATTTACAGGTTTAAAGGACGTTGGCGAGGTCTGTGCTGAGCGCTGGCCGTCCCAGGGCTCCCGGCACTTTTCCAGAAGCCGGGGTACTGTTGGGGTCACCTGCCCCTCTGGTGTGGTGATGCTTCAGGTGCCGATTGAAAACTGCCTGCTGGGCTTGCAGTCTCCTCGGCCGTAGCTCAAGGTCGGGACGGGAGAAAGGGGGCCATGTGGTGTGACCAGCGCTCACACACCGACCCCTGGGGCCCGCCTGGAGAGGGTGTGCCCCTCACACCTGTGTCTCGGGCAGCTGAGAGCTGCGGGCACTGTGCGTGAAAGTGCGTCGTTTGTGTCTTTTGTGGTTGTGTCTGATTTAAAAAGACTTTACAGCCGGCTCTTGGTTTTAGATTTGCCGTCATCTTCTGTTATGTCGTGTTGCCTGCATCTCACAGACCAAACCAACAGGTGGGTGGAACTCAGGCAGCTGGTGGCCAAGAACCAGAATAGGAGGAGTCCACGGCCAGCCTCTGCACACCCCCCGCCGTCAACTCTTACCAAGGGGTGATTCCCACCGGTCTCTCTCACCCCCCCCCCCTTTCTTCTGCCAGATGTGCCCCTCGTCACCCCTGTGTCCTCTGCTTTTCTGGAGAAACACACACTATCCGAGGTGTGTTCAGGGCCCCAGAGGCTGCGACGGCCCTTTCTCTTCTGGGCAGTGGGGGACGATTTCGTTTTCCTGGGTGTTGGGTGCCGTAAGCCTAACTCTCCATGAGCCCCACTCTTTCCAGCTTCGTATGAAGATTTTCAAACTCCTGTAGCTCAAGTCCTAGGTTTTACCATAAAAAAGTCATTCCAGTCCCGTCAGGGCCCTTGAGCCTGTCAGCACGCGGGTTGGTGGCTTTGCGTGTCCTCCAAGGTGCTAGTTAAGACCTGCGTTAGGGGCACGGCGGGTCCCTGGGGTGGGGACAGCACCACCCACCCGCATGGCAGCCTGGGGCCCAGTGCACACCACCGTCTCAGCTTATCCGGGCACACCACATGCAGCCCGGGTTTAAGGAGGACTGAACACATGCTAACCTATAGGGAAATGAGGTGGGTTTAAAATTGATGTTACTGTTTTTAAAAAATGGACATTACAGTCACAATCATTTTTTTTGCTTTGGTTTCCTGCGTAACAATGCATTTTTCAAGTGTCTGCGCACTCCCCAAGGCTGGCCCAAGTTCACCATGGCAAACGGGAAGTCTGACACGGGGTTGAGGAGGACCAGTGATGCAGGAAGTCCGCACAGGCTGGGACAGCTGTCACACGCTCCATGGCGGGGGAGGCCATGCCAGCCTGTCCACCTTTACATGATGACAGCTGCCATTGGAAGAAAGAATGAATTCTGCATTTTTAAACATTCAGTCTCCCACAGTCCCATGGTGGGTGACCCGAGGCTCTCATAGATCGAAGATGCTCACACCCACGGAAACCAGAGCCTTCTCTGTGATGGGCCTGGTGCAGAATGTCAGTGTGGCTTCAGGGAGGCACATGCTGTGCCCCGTCACATGGTCCCTCCACGGCACCCCCATACCTGTTTCTCCTGAGGAGCCTCAGCACAGACTCCAAACCGCCCTGGTGGCTGTGATCGTGATTGGACAGATTGCTCCCTCACCAGGGAACCCGTGGCTGGACATGAAAATGTGACCCTGACTCCAGAATTGTAGTTCACCGAGACCTTATACACATGGCCAGACAGAAAGCTCTCGGGCCATATAAACGGATATCATTTTACTCTTCTGTCTAGTTTTGTATTTAAAATGTTAAGGGCTTTCAACCTTAAATAATAATAATGTAAATATTTTACTTAAGTGGGAAAATTCTTCACTTAAAAAGGATACCTATAGGGCTTCCCTGGTGGTGCAGTGGTTGAGAGTCCACCTGCCGATGCAGGGGACGCGGGTTCGTGCCCCAGTCCGGGAAGATCCCACATGCCGCGGAGCAGCTGGGCCCGTGAGCCATGGCCGCTGAGCCTGCGCGTCCGGAGCCTGTGCTCCGCAACGGGAGAGGCCACAACAGTGAGAGGCCCGCATAATGCAAAAAAAAAAAAAAAGAAAAGAAAAGAGACCTATATATGTCAGTTGAACATGAAATAGTTGGATGAGTCACAGCTTTAGAAATTTGAAAGAATAAGCAGAATCCTTGTATTCGTCCCTGCTGCTTTTTCTAAATCCAGTGTGTTGAGTCTTGTGTAAACAGCACTGTACTGGATGCTAAGCACACAGAAATTAAGGCTCAGATACCACCTAGAGAACTGGCTCTGGTGTGACACCTGTCCAAAGATAAAGGAGAGTTAGTGGTTCAGTAGAGAAGTGATGTATTTATTTTCAAGTTGAGTACTCATGGAGTTTTTTATTGTGGTAAAATATACATTAAATTTGCCGCGTTAACCATTTTCAGGTGTACAGGTCAGTGGCATTAACTACATTCACAGTGTTGTACAACCGTCCTCTCCATCCTCTCTAGAACTCTTTACTGTCTCAAAACCGAAACCCTGTCTCCATTAAACAATAATTCCTCACTCCCCTCCCCCAGTCCCTGGGCCCACCCTCCTACTTTCTGTCTCTATGAATCTGATTCCCTGAGGGACCTCATGTGGGTGGAATCATGTAATATTTTTCCTTTTGTGTGTGGACCATGTTTTGTTCATCCATCGTCTGTCATGGACACTTGGGTTGCTTCCACCTTTTGCCTATTGTGAATAATGCTGCTGAGAACATGGCTGTCCAAATGTCTGTTCGAGACCTTGCTTTCAATTCTTTTGGGTAGGTACCCAGAAGTAGAGTTGCTGGATCATATATTAATTCTGTGTTTTTCAAGGAGTCTCCATACTGTTCTCCATACTGACTGCACCGTTTTACGTTGCCACCAACAGGGTGCAAGGGTTCCAGTTTCCCCACATCCTCGCCAACTCTTGTCGTTTGCTGTTTATTTTTTTTAAAGTAACCATCCGAATGGGTGTGAAGTGGTATCTTGTTGTGGTTTTGATCTGTGTTTCCATATTTGTTAGCAATGTTGAGCACCTTTTCATTTGCTTATTGCCTATTTTTATGTCTTCTTTGAAGAAACGTCTATTCAAGTCCTTTGTCCATTTTTCAATCAGGATGTTTGTTTTATTGATATTAAGTTTTGGGAGTTCTTTATTCTGGATATTAATCCCTTATCAGATATATCGTTTTCACGTATTTTCTCGCATTCAGTAGGTTGTATTTTCACCCTGTTCATGTGTCCTTTGATATACAGAAGTTTTAGTTTTTGATGTAGTCCAGTTTATCTATTATTAATTTTATTGCTTGTGTTTCTGGTGACATATCAAGAAATTATTGCCAGATCCAATGTCATAAAACTTTTCCCTCATGTTTTCTTCTAGCAATTTTATCTTTTGACCATATATACAAGGGTTTATTTCTGGGATCTGTGTTCTATCCCGTTGGTTTATTCATCTGTCTTTATGCCAGAAACACACAGCTTTGACTATCATAGCTTTAGTAATAGGTTTTGAAATCAGGAAGTGATTTCAAACTTTTTCCAACTTTTTCTTTTTTAAGATTCTGTCATCTATTCCCAGGCCCTTGAGATTTCATATGAATTTTAGGATGGATTCTTATTTCTGCAAAGAAAAAAAAATCTACTGGAGTTTTAATAGGGGTTGCACTGAGTGTGTAGATGACTTTGGGTAGCATTGTCCTCTTAGCACATTAACTCTTCCAATCCATGAACATGGGATGTCTTTCCATAGATATGTATATATTGCACTTGTTTTTTTTTTAATATATTTTAAATTTTTATTTATTTATTTTTTTGGCTGCGTTGGGTCTTCGTTGCTGCGCGCGGGCTTTCTCTAGTTGTGGCGAGGGGGGGCTACTCTTCATTGCGGTGCGCGGGCTTCTCATTGCGGTGGCTTCTCTTGTTGAGCACAGGCTCTAGGCACACGGGCTTCAGTGTTGTGGCTCGTGGGCTCAGTAGTTGTGGCTCGTGAGCTCTAGAGCTCAGGTTCAGTAGTTGTGGTGCACGGGCTTAGTTGCTCCGCGGCATGTGGGATCTTCCCAGACCAGGGCTTGAACCTGTGTCCCCGCATTGGCAGGTGGATTCTTAACTACTGTGCCACCACGGAATCCCTGCACTTGTTTTTGAAGTCCCGTTGTAAACACAGCACCATCTTTGATCATGGAGAAAAGGAAAAATTAATCTTTTTTCCTAGAGTGGACTACAGTCCAACCTGAATAATAAGCAAATTATATGAATGAGTCAGAACAGAGATGAGAACTGACACCAGTTGAGGGCATCGGGGTGATGCCTTGAGCGTCAGAGGAGGAAACCACATCTGACTAGCACTAGGGCCCCCGGGAGACCCACCTGAAGGCACAGGAGAGGCAGGGGAGCCAAGAACTCAGTGGGTTTGTGACCTGGATGACCGGAGATGGACTGGAAGGCTGCAGGGTAAGACACACAAGCCCGAGAGGTCGAGGGGATGCTTAGCCGGAACCAGTGACCTGGCCAAGTGTGGGGAGAAGGCCAGGGCAGCACATGCACGCACGTGTGTGTGTGTGTGTGTGTGTGTGAGCGTGAGCCTGTGCACATTCAACATGCAGGGCAAGGACAAGCAGTGGAATGTGGACAGAAGGAGGCCCTCAGTGGTGTCTGAGCTGACAGACGTTTCTGGGCTCTGGGACGCCGTCAGCAAGGAGAACGTAACAAGTCTCGTGCGGAGGACAGCAGGTGAGCGTGAGGTGGTAGAGCCCAGGGTTTCGCTGATGTGTGCTTGGGAGAAAGGGCATTTGTGCAGTGACGTGTGTAGGATGGGGAGAAGGATGGACACTGTCGTTACCAGGTGGCCAGGTCTGCAGACTTCCTGACACCGTATCTCACTCAGTGCCCCCCTGCAGCCCCGGCTTCGTGAGGCAGAGCAGGGCTGCCCGCTAAAAACCAGTCCCCGGAAATGTGGACGCTGACAGTCACGCCCGTGTGACCCTGACTAAGGGTCCACGTCTGTGTCCATGCTCTGCAAGGTCAGAGATGGGGGATGGGTGACCTCGGGTGAGACCCCAGTGTGCTGTAGTCTGTGGCCCCAGGTGCCCAGGTCGGTCCTTGCACTTAAAGCAGTTGTGCACACGGCATAGTTAGAGCCTTGGTGACCCAGGAACCAGGGATTGAGCTCCCGGAGAATCTCAGGAGAACGTCTCTTTCCCTTTTTGGTCCCTCCACTGCAAGGACTGGAAGTGCCCCCCGGGGCTACGTGGGTGTGAGGGTGGCGCACGGTGCTCAGGGGCCTCCGTCGGCCCGGTCTCCTGAACCTGTCACCGAGCGCCCTGACCTGCAGGACAGGTGTGAGCTCAGACGCGGCGGGAACAGGCCAGGGGTGAGTGTGGGCCGCTGCCTACGTGCTGGGGCAGGCTCCCTGCCTGGCCAGATCTAGGGGCGTGAGCGCTGTGGAAGGTGGTGGAACCCAGCACGGCCAGAACTATTCAGATGCCGCTCTGAGGGGACCGTGCCCTGCCGGGCCAAGCCTGGATTGCATCCACGAGGGGCCCAGGCAAGTGGCTCCCAGCCCCGCCTGCTGACCTGGCCCTGCCCAGGCGGTGCAGCTGGGCCTGCCCCTGAGGGCACGGCACAGCCGTGGGGCATTTTTCTGTTCTGTTCGTGTGTTCCTTTTTTTTTTTTTTTTTTTCCAGTGTAACAAGACTCTCGCAGTTCTTTAAAACAGTCAAGAGACAATGAGTTAAGAGGGCTTTTCCCCTCTGGATGTACTTTTTATCCTACTTGGTAATTAAAATGCAACAGAAAGTGGCCAGAGTCCCCTGAGTATTCCTGCCTCCGCCTGGTCGCGATGCCGGGCTCACGTCGCCCGTGTCCTGGGCGCCACTGGGCGGACACTCGGGAGGGCCAGCGCCTCAAGGAGCCTCTTCCGTTTAAAGAGAGAGATGAGCGTGTGTCGCTGGTGCTGTCCTCGGCACGGGCGGGACGCTTGAGTGCCGCAGAGGAGACCTGAGGAGCCAGAGTGGGGTCCGGCCTTCGTGCCTGTGCTGGGCGAGGGGCCACGGCCATGGTTAGCGCCCTCGGTACTGCGAGTGTGGTCCCGATGTGGGTGACACCAGTGTCCGCAGAGTGAGCCGGCCCGTGGGGCAGAGGCTGCAGCCTCAGAGCCGCCCTGCAGCCCCGTGGACGCTGGGGCCACGGGAGCCGTTGCTGGGCAGGGGGCGGGGAAGGGTCCAGACAGCAGGGCCCTTTCCATAAGGTGAGGGTCAGGGTCACAGGCCAGGAGACAAGCCGGAAAGGCCATTCTGTGCTTTAGGTCTCTCTGAAAGATGAGCTTGGAAAACTCTTATGAAAGTTAGTCACCCGTGCAAAGAAACAAGACACGTTAGAACTATTTTCTTCAAGGGCCGTTAGGACCATGGTATCTAAGGGGTATCTTTGAAACAACGTGAAAATGTCTTTATAGAGGAGGATGCAGTAAACTTTTCAAGAAGAGGTGGTTGGGGAGAATCACCCGGGTAAGTGGCCTTTGTCTGAGACCGGGCAGGGATGAGGCCAAAGGAAGAGATGCCCTTTGGCCGTGCACCAGGGAAGTGTGGTCACTGAGGCAGGAACTTCTGTGTTGGTTACATCTGCACCTTGTGCGACGCGCTTTCGTGTTACAGGTGCAGTGACAGCATCTCATTCCTCTGGGAATCAGCTGAAGGGCTGTGTTATTAAGAAAACTGAAAAGTGTTATTGACCATGTTCCATGGGAGGCTGCGTGCACAGTGTCCCACCGGGTTCCATGTTGGGCGCGTAATTGTTAAATTTAGAGACTGAGAATTGTCAGCTATTCTAACCCCTGAATTGACCTCTGAGACTGAGTTCTCCCGTCCGTTAAGAAGCCAACGATGCATCCTTGGGACCTGGGCTGAGGTGAGTCATATGACAGTTCAAGCCCCACGGAGCAGCAGACTCCTTTCCTCCTACACCTACTCCTGAGGGGCCGTCACAGGCCCACTCCGGGTCAGGACCCCGAGGGTTGAAGGGTGCACACCTCCCACACCGGGAGGCTCAGCCCTGTGGCAAAACCTGAAACCTGGCATATGAATGGTATTTCGTAGACAGTATTATAAGTCAACACTTGAAGCAAAATAAGAATTGTATTTACATTTCTGCATTTTAAGAGGATGCCTTAAAATTAAGCGTATGACATCTTTATTTCTGATTTTGTAGAGTGTTGCCTTTACAGCCCTTATAGCTGGAAATTTAGAGCAGTAAATTCAGAGAAGAGCTCTGAGAAGACTGTTCATATTTCAGGTCCTTTATCAGCAAGGTCTCCATCAGGGCCAGCAGGAAAATTCAACACACAGGCAACCGCCAGCAATTTCCACAGTATCTCTACGCATAGACACGTAAAATGCAGCTACTTTACGAAAACGCTTTCATGTCAAATTGTTCATGGTTTCGATGTTTCATCATTTGGGAGTGGTGATTAGCTCGACTACCCATGAATTAAGGTATTGCGAAACTAAAAGACCTGCCGATTCTCCATGCAAAACAACTCTGCCTTTTCATTAGGAGGCGATAAAGGAAGAGAGGAGAATTCAACTGTAAACTCGTAGCATGTGTTCAAAGCTGCTCTTCGCTGGAATAGCGAGGAATACGGGTTTAGCCACACAGATGCTTGTTCTAGGCTTTTGCCGTGTACAATCAGTAACATTGTGTTGCTAGCTGTGAACGTAAGCCCTACATCATGGAGCAGCCCTCAACAGTCACATAAATAACCCACGGAACCTCCCACGTTGCTGAATGCCACTCCGTAGGCAGCTTGAAATATGTAAGCGACTCAGAAGCACCGCATTGCAGAGGAAGGTTTTCTTCCGGTCGGGGTGGACGCTGAAATGTGCAGACATGTCAGAGACGTGGAATTCCACCTAAAACGGCTCCCCCGATCCTCTTCTCCCCGGAATAACCACACTGCTTACGTTGTCACTTCTAAAGAGCAGTCCAGGGAAATCCTGAAAACAGAGGCTACGCTAAAGCATCGCCCACATTACAGAGCTCCAGGCCCTTTCCCATCAGATGGGGTGAGAGAGCTTAAAACACGGAGCCCAGTCACTCTTTCAGCGGCTCTGTCTTGCGCAGTCGCTGTGAGCAGCACCCATACCGGGCTGTGATCGGGTCGGAAGAGACGAGACAGAGTCCCTTTCCCTGGGGGGCGCGACAGGTGCCCAACCCCTGTGCTTCCAGGATGCAGCACTTTGGATGGGGCGCTCTGGGAGGGTGCGTGTCCTTGGGGGACAGGTGTCGGGGTAGGTCCACGTGGAGAGCCGGGCCTTCTAAGAAGGAATGGCTTGGCAAACAACGGAGATTTCTGTCTGGGGGGAGGGGCAGCACCCCAGGGAGAGGAGGCCCTGGAGCGGGGCGGGTCCCTGGAGGGCCATCGTCACACAAGTGCGCGTGGCCTGAGGGCTGAGAAAGGAGGACCCGAGCTCGAAGTTCTGGGAGAGGTTTGGGGAAGAAACATGTGGGCGGAAGAGGCAGTCACAGTCGCCATGACTTTAAGCCGGGGGCGGCAGGGGTGATCGTGACAACGCAGTGGGGAGGGGGGCAGGTGTGTTTCTTGGGGGAAATGGGGGAAAGTACTGACCTTGGCTGTAAGCATTCCTGACCCATGAAACAGATCCTTGCTGAGTGCCTGCTGCATGCTGGCCGTCTGGGCGCTCACGCCCTGGGGGCGGACGGTAGAGTCCTGACAGACTTCGGGTTGGCTGCAGGGACCCCGACGGAGAAAAGCAGAGCCACGCAGGAGACCTCGGGGTGGGGAGGCCTGTGTCCGGGGAGCCCCCGCCATGCACTGCGCAGTCCAGCCTGTGGCCGAGATCCTGTTCCTGACCCCGTGGGACTTTCACTCGATTGAGGGTTGCGATCAAGGGTTGGGGAGCAAAGCAGTCAGAGTCGGAAGCTCGCCCCCGACCCCCACTCACTAACTTTGTGACCAAGCCTGTCTCCTGGTCTGCGGAACGGGACTCTGCTAGACTGAGCCCGAGAGGTTGTGCTGTGGTGGATGGGGGCTCCGGGGGGGGGCACAGGGGCCCTGGGGTAAATGCCCACGTGTGGCCGCAGTGGCCGGGCGCGACGCGGTCCCCGAGCACCCGTGCTGCAGTCGGGGCAGCTGGCGCCGGGCCGAGCCGGCTGTGCTGGACGGGCTCCCCGGCGTCCAGGGTGCTCTCCTGGGGGCCCTTTGGAGCCCGGTTCCCGCCCCAGCGCGGTCAGCCCGCGCGCGCGGCCCCTGCGTGGAGCTCGCCGGGCCGGGGGCCGGGCCGCTGCCCTCGCGCCACATCCCCTGCCGCTCGCGCGGCTCCACTCCAGGGCAGAGCTCGGCGCTCCGCCGAGGCCACCGTTCACAGGGAGAGCTGCAGCGAGGAGGTGCAGGGTGGCCCGTAGTACCGGGTGGGCGCCGGCCGTCCCTGGGGCGTGAGCAGGGGCTCGGACGGGGCCTTGAGACTCCTGTCCCACCACCGCCTCCTTCACAGAGGGGGGCTCCGGTCCCAGAACCGGGCACAGGGCCGGCTTTGGCTGGCCTTTCTCTGCCCCGTCCACCTCCACGGCACCCCCATTCGCTGCAGGCCCTGGGGGCTCGGGCCGGGGTGGGTGGCCATCGGGCCAGGGCGGCCCCAGGTGCCCAGAGGCCCCTCTGCAGGCTGACAGGTTGGGGCCGGGCTGAGCACCTCCCGCCCGGGGCCTCTCCCCTTCGCGGGGCCGCACAGAGCCCCAGCCTCCTTCTCTGGGCATCTGCTCAGTGCGCCTGTGATCCTGCAAAGAGTCCACGCTGCACACCTGAGGGGAAGCAGCAAAACCAAGTGAAAGTCGCTCTGAACCGAGTCCAGGGCTGCGCTCCGGCCCAGCTTCCTCCCCAGACTTGCCTTGTGGGTTCCCCCTCACCCCAGAGGCCCGGGGCCTTCAGAGTTGGCGTCTCCTCGCCTAGGTGGGCCCCTGTTGGTGCCAGCGGGCCGTGTGGAATTGCTGTGGCCGCAGTCCTAGAACCACCTGAGGCTCTCGTCGGCCTCGGCCCCTTTCCGGTGTTTGTCTGCAGACACGTCATGCCCGTCGGAGAAGCCGCGCTCCTGCCCGGTGTTTTCATCCAATTACTGAGCACGAGGCACCGCTCAGAGGCGTGACGTCCCTGGACCAGCTCCTGGTGGCAGGAGGCGGCCAGCCCTGCACTTCCCGGGGCGCTTCCAGTGTCTCCTCTGCGTCGTCTCTTGGCCCCTGGTTTGTTAAGGATGATGACGCATCTCAGACGGGCACACAGTCTGCAAACATGACACGGAATGAAGGGCAGCATCCTGGGAAGGAGCCGGTGGGGGTCACGTGGCGCGGGGTGGTGCCTACATTTCTGTGGCCAGTAACTCCTCATGTCTGTGTGCAGCTGTCATTTCCAGACTTTCGCGCGCGCTGGACTGTCACCTCAGCCGAGCTGGCAGAGTGTGACCCAAGCTCTTGCTGTGTCTGTGGACACGGAAGCCACTCTCGGTCATGGGCAGCGCACGGCTCGGACCCCAGCCTCCATGGCGTCGGCCGCTCTGGCCACAAGCACAGCACCTGCCAAGGGCTGCTGGGCGGCCTATCGCACTTGGAGTCCCCTCCAAAGCTTCCATCAGGTCAGCTTGATTATTTTCCACTGCATTTTCCTGAAAGGATGTTATGATTTTCTAGTTGTTTGGTGGCTGGCGATAAATCAGGCCTTTCTGATGTCATGTGAAAGGGCCCTGTGCTTTCTTGTGCAGCGGCCGCAGGCTGAAGGGGTCGTGTCGGCAGGACACCGTGGACGTGGCTGGCTTAACCCTTTCCCTGCTTGGTCAGGCACGGCCAGGCTGCCCGCTGTGGGGGCGTGGATGGAGCTGAGGGGCCTCCCTCCCACACGGGCTTCACCAGACTTCCTCCACTGAGAGGCTTGGCATCAAATCAAGATTCAAAACAAGACAGTGTGTCCACGGAATGACAGAGGAGGCCACAGGTAATTCTACAGAAGGAATCCTTTGGAGGGTCTCTGTCTCATAATCATGAAAACGAGAGTTTCCCTGAAAAGAGAACAACGTCTAACGGCCGAGGGGTCGTGATAAAATGTGACTCTTGTACTTTGCTGGCCCCGCTCAGTTCCCACGAGTCTCCGAACGCCGCGAAGAGGTTCTCGCTGGGGCACCAGTCCCGGCGTTCTCCGTGAATGCTCTCCCACAGCTCTGTCCCCTGGCCAGTCCTCTGCCTCCTCCAAAGTGGGCCCCGCTTCCTGCGTCCTCACCGCTACGCCTGGTCCCGGCCGCCACCGTTCACCGCCACCTGCGTGGCCACCATCCCCTGGCCTCCCCTGGTCTCTAGCCGCTCTCACCCTGCTCGGCGGCCACAGTGAGGTCGGAGACACCCAGCCGAGCCCGTGCTCAAAGCCTCGCGGGGCTCCAAGCAAAGCCAGACTCTGGACTCAGTCGGAGGCTGATAAGGTCCACAAGTCTTAAAAGTAAAGCAGGTTCTTTCTCGGCAGGTGTCGCACACACACGCGCACACACGCGCACACACACGCACACACAGAATTTCGTAAAAAAAAAAAAAAAAATTAAACTCAAGCAGGTTTAGGTGCTGTGTCCCACCCTCTCGAGACCTTATGGGGCAGAAGAGGGGCCGTGGCCGCAGGGGAGCTCGAGCTGCGCCCAACACCGGCAGGGACCCACTCTTGCAGGAGGAGACGAAGGGCAGGCAGCCCTCAGGAGGTCCGCGGTGTCCTTGCTGGACCAGAAGAGGGTCAGCCCTTCCTTGCACACACAGCAAGCACTGGCGCAGCACCAGGCCCTGCCCTCCGCCCCGGGAGGCCCCGTGGGCACTGTGTCCTGCAGGCCCGCTGGGCACGGTCCTGCCTCTCAAGGGCGGGTGCCCAGACCTCATCCCTTCAAGAGCGGCCAGATGTTTCCAGGCTGAGTGACCCAAGCACAACGAAGTGGCAGATCTTTAGGAGGGAAGGGGATTGTGTGTGAGAGTTGGAGCATTCCGGGCAAAAATAACTCACCCATCCTTGTAAAACACGGAGCTAGAAGTCAATCCCACACTTGCTTTCAAAAATTACATTGGCGTCAGAAAATCAGACTTTCAAACTACATCAGGCTGAGGTGGCCAGTTTATAGCTGCGGCCCACGGGCTGCAGGTGCTCTAAGGGACCATCAGTGACTACAGAATAAAGTGTGACAACGTGGCTTTGCTGCGAAGGTCCTGGGTCCCGTGATGGGAATTACCCCGGGGGCCAGTGTGATCGCCAAGCTCCTCTGGGCTCCAACCACCTTGTCACCCTGTCCAGACTCAGCGGCCTTCCCTCCATCCCCGAAAGACCCTGCTACCCCAAAGCTTCACGTGACGCTTTTTCTCATCAGTCAAATAAAAGTCACCGCTTCAAAAAGGGCCTGCCCCTGTTTTTCAAGCTCCCTCTCTGTCAGCTTTCTGCCCTGAGCTCCCTGTGGCTGAGACGGGCTTGTTCACGTCTCCTGTCCTCTGCACTGTTCCTCCTGCTGAAACAGAAGCTCATGACAAGGCCTTGTCTAGTCCAGGGCTGCTTCCCCAGAGCCTAAGGCTGTAAAGGTTTGACAGCAGTCAAGAGCATGTGAAATGGTTACAGTAATTGTGGAAAAACAGAATACCAAGTCTGTTAGCATTATTCAGAAAATGATCTAGAAACAGAAGTTAGGTTAGGGGGCGAGGTAAAAGCGACATACCTATCAAAGAAAAACTGTAAGACAGCCCGCTTTAGAAGATTACATTTTCATCCTTGATGTTACTATAAAATATGAAAAGAATCGCTTTCCCTCCACCTTGGTGATAAAAGCAACACTAGCCAGCCTGTTGTCACGATGAACTAGAAATGGAGCCGGCTGCTTTCCACGTGTAACCGTGAATCCTCACAGCAACCTTGCCTGGAGGGCCGTGTTTCCCCATTTCACAGATTTAAAACGTGAGGCTCAGAAGCACTGAGAACTCCCCCAAGGCCACACAGCTCAGTGGTTGAGCCACAGATGAAGCCAGGTCTCCCAGTGGTGTCTGTGCTGTCAGCGTCTAAGGAGCTTCTGTTATTGAGATGAAATGTGTGTGGTGAAACGCGCAGATCTGAGCCCGCTTTGACAAATGCACACCCTCACGTACCGGACACACCCTCCGTGTAAGGCCCCCCCCACCCAGGGTCCTGCAGCACCTTCCCTGTCGACCCCTTTCGCTTGTAACCAACGATCTCGTTTCCCCCACCTTCAGTTAGCTTGCCGGGTCTAGAAGCCTCACGCACGCTGGACCATAAGTGTCCCTCTGCTCTGCCCGTCTTGTCACCCAGCACTGGAACGCGTTGATGTTTCCACTTGGTTTAGTCTTCATTCGTCAGAGGCCTCTTTGCCACTCAAATGAATGTCCACAAAGCGTGTTGTTACACTGCTTTCTGGGGAGGGCTTGTCCTACTGGGCGTTGTGAGTGCTGGCTTCTGGTCCAGCGCGCGGCCACTAGATGGCTTTGTGACGTTCGTCAAGTTGTTTGATTTAAGTATCTTTATAGCCGTGTTCGGGAACGGGATTCTGTCTCTCTTACAGAGATAGAAAAGCAAATACACCCGGTGACCGGGCAGTGTAGCTACGCCACAGCCTGGTAAACCCGCTACTGACAGGAAACCAAATGAATGGACAAACAGAATTGTAGGAAACCTAAAGATCCGTCTTCATACTCATCTTTCCCCATGTCTCTCAAAAACCTTACTAACAAACGTCATAGCAGTCGTCTTAATTTTTCCTCAAATACGAAACTCCCCAGAGAAACAACCAAAAAGCAAGAATTTGGATGCTGTCAGTGGCCTGGTTAGCCTTAGCACGCCTTAAGAAGTTACTGAGGGGGGCTTCCCTGGTGGCGCAGTGGTTGGGAGTCCGCCTGCCGATGCAGGCGACGCGGGTTCGTGCCCCGGTCCGGGACGATCCCACGTGCCGTGGAGCGGCTGGGCCCGTGAGCCATGGCCACTGAGCCTGCACGTCCGGAGCCTGTGCTCCACAACGGGAGAGGCCACAGCAGTGAGAGGCCTGCGTACCGCAAAAAAAAAAGTTGTTACTGAGGGAATGTATGTTTGAATGACCGCCACGTCATTTCTGCTTTGGTTGGGGAAAAGGAAGGGAGGGAGGAAAGATGGTTGGATGGATGGATGGATTGATTATTGAAGTGTGGTTTCTTGAGTTTGAGTAACCTCATGTACTATACAAGCTGAGAAAAACCCCAAAGGAAAAAATATCCCATCCGTGTTGTAGAAGCATCCATATTACTTACAATACTCTTTAGTACTAATGTTCAAAGGCAGGGGTGAGGGTGTGGGCAGATTTCTAAGGGGCCGAGTAATCTAACAGCTAGAAAGGAAATCGCCTTCCCCTTGTGCGTGTGGCGGTCACGGGTGGCCTGAGTCGGCCCCCCGGGTGAGGGGGCGTCAGGCTATAGGTGAGTGAACACGGAGCCGCGCCTTCGCCCCACAGGTGCTTTCATCCCTAGGAAAGAGGCCACCTGAAGCAGATACAGGATCTCTTGAGTTGCATTTTGATTGTCTGGAGGTTTAATGAGCTGATGTATGTGCAGTGCTTGGAGGGTAGAAAGTACTAAGTGGCAAAGGAAGAGCGGCCCGGCCTTGTGCTCCAGAGGGCCACCAGCCAACTGTGTGACAACCCTCTTTAATCGGTCCACTTAAAGGAGCTTTATCTCCTTTCCGCGGGGTTTGTGTCACCTCCTACTAGCCTGGGTAATATTTACACCCTAGATCCAGTTATTAACAGTGACCAGTGATTTCCGACAAAGACGGTGCTGGCTTTGAAGCCTGGGATGCTGAGGTCGCCAACAATCTTATCTCCCTTTCATTAACCGGCCCTGCGTTGCCACTGCAAGTCAGCCCCGCATCAGCCGGTCAGAGTGACCATCAGGGAAGGAATCAGAATCCGGAGGCTCCAGTTACAGGACTTAATCGAGCTTCCCCTGGGCCGATGCTCCCATGAGCCCCGCAGATCAGGGAATAAAGCGAACAGAGAAGTGAGCTCTGCGGTTGCTCTACATGCAGGCCAGATGCAGGAAGGTGGAACCTCGGAAGTCTGTGTGCTGCGAGGCTGCACCCCCAAGCCTTATTGGCTTACTTTATTTAGCGCAACCCATGACGCACCCACCTGTGCATCCACAGCCCCCAAACGTCCTGGGGCAGCTTCGAGAAACACTTTCCTCCGCCCAGTCCACTCGGGCTGAGCCTGGGTGAGCCGGACAGGCCCCGGAGGCCCAGGGGCTGGCCGGTACACAGGCTGGGGCGTCCCCGGGGCCTGCTTCTCTGTCCCGGGAACGGGGACGGGAGCCTGGGGCTGACGGCCAGGGACAGAAGCCGGCCTGGGTGTGGGGCACGTGCCCGCTCCATGCGGGAGCGCGCCCTGTCTTCATCTCCACTCCTCCTGAGCACGTCTGCCTGAAAGGACTTTTTCCAGGATATTTTTAAAGCTCTATTTAAAAGGAACTTGGTGTGTTTCGTCCTGTATTTCCCTGTATAATTGTGTCTGTATTTCTTCCCTTTTCCCTAACTACGTTTGTCCTTTTCTGCTCATCATACTTTCGAAATACAAATGAAAAAGACGCGTCTCTATGTAGGCTGCACCATAAATGCCGTTAATTGGGTTCTCCCTTTATAAAGTGAATCCTTTTTTTTTTAACCACCATAGGCTTTATTTACAGATTTCCAAGTGGACACCTAAGGAAGACAGTGTTCTCATTCACTTTTTCAGAAAGCTCTGCTGTGCCGGATAGACTTCATCCGTGTCTGGGGCACGCTCGGAGGCGGATTGTTTCTCCCCCCTTGGTTTGGTAGCTCTTAGTAGCAGCTGGTTCCAAATGACAAATTCTACCAATTGGAAGTGAGTGGTCCCCAGCCCAGAAACATGGGATCAGTGGGGACGGGGGGGGGGCGGGGAAGCATCCTGGAGATCCCTTCGGGCACCTCCACCCCCCTGGGGCCAGGACAGCACGTCGCGAGGCCACTGGCAGAGGTGCCGGCATCCGGGGCACAGTGCGCCTGTTCTGCCCGCATCCCGGCCTCCTGGCACGGGCTGCTTACTCTGGTCCCTCTGCCACTTTATCTCCACGGTCAGTGGCCAGTGGAGCCGGTGCTGACGGACTGCATTTCCCCGAGGGAGAGCCCAGCATTGTTCTCCCCGACGGCAGCCCCGCTGACAGACAGCCCCTCTGAGGCCGCTTCCTGAGCAGACCAGACGGCCGTTTTCTTCTTGTCTCTTATCGCCCCTGTCATTAGACGAGAGGCCGGGCTTCAGCTTCCCTGGTGCTGATGTGCACAGGCGAGGGGAGGGGCCGTGCCGGGCGCCCTGACTCAGGCTGCCGCGGTGCGCACTGCTCTGGGCTCGCTGCCTCTTTGGGAAGGTTTCAGTCAAAGGACATCAACGTGAACATGAAGAGTTTAACCTGCCCGACAGAGACAGACTCTACTGCAGACTTTCTGGGGGAACATCCAGACTTTGTTTTTTCCCGTTCTTACCGACTGTCAGCTGCGCATCTCCACCCGTGACTGGGACGGTCCGTGCAGCTTTACAGGTTTTCCCATCGACTGTGTTGTTGTTGTTAGCAGTTCTGTCTTTCTAAAAAGGAGCATTTCCCCCAAGAGGAAGGCATTAGCATCAAGTGACATCAGGAACCAAATTCACTGGCATTCTTTTATTCCCTTGGAAGCTCAGCTATTCCTCAATTTGGCTTTTTTAAGAAAAGTGGGAGGAAAGCGATGAACATGCAGCAGCGCTCACAATCCGAGCCTTAAATCCTTGAATTAAGCAGGGCTTCTGTCGTCCTGCTTGTCTGTGCCCTTCTCCTTACTGACGTCACTCGAGTGCAGATCTTTCAGTATGTGCACTTTAGAAGTATAACAACGTCCTGCCAAAAGAGCTCACGCTCCCAGAATGCTTCTCCACCTAAACAGGTGCCCTTTGCGAGACTTACACATCACTTGAAATTAATATTAATGTTAATATTAGTATTAACATTTTCCTGGGAATTCTCTGGCGGTCCAGTGGTTAGGACTCCGCACTTTCATTGCCGAGGGTGAGGGTTCAATCCCTGGTCAGGGAACTAAGATTCTGTAAGCCGTGCAGCGTGGCAAAAAAAATTAAATATTTCCTAATGTAACCTCAGTGAAAGAGTGAGAAAAAGAAATGAGACTATGAATTTTGAAAAGAAATGTGACAGAATCTGCTTAACAGCTTTTACCACAGTGATTTTCAGGAAAGTGGCTGAGTATCAAAGGAATTTAATGTGCTAAATAATGACCAAAGGAAAGTAAGATTGGGGGAAGGGAGGAGATCCAACCCGGTGTGTTAAAGGTGTGCTGTTTATCCTGATGAGGGTGAAACGGTGCCCAGGAGACTGTAGTGAGCGTGTAAGACAGTGACACAGCATGGGCCCTGCTTCCCTGGGTTTTGCGTTAACTACTGTGGGCGCAGGAACTGGCCTAATGACTTTTCCAGGACCTGGTCTGGCCCTTTATCACTTCACTATAACAAGAACAGAAGCCGGGAAAGCCGGAAAAATTACTGCAGCAAAACACGCCTTCCTACCTGCGGGGGTTGCCACCCTGACCACCGGCACCCGGGCTTCAGGGCTCCTGGCTGGGCAAGCCCTAAAGGCCACCCGAGTCAGCAGGCGCCCTGGAGCCCTCGGACCATGAAGGGCCAGGGCATCTGGACACACACGTCTTCCCTGCTCGTGCTGCTTTGCTGCTGTAAAATGCTCAGCTAACCCTAATCGAATCTGACAAGAATAAATCACAGGGTGAAACTCACCTAAGGAACACCTGTGGAAACGGGGAGGACACCAGGAGCCAGAGTCATCTCTGGGAAACGTCACCTTCACGTAGAAATGCTTCATATTTGCCCCAGGGCTTTCTCGTCTCTCTTTTAAAGGAAAGGTCCAGACCACCCAGTGCACGACGTGCGTTTGGGAAACTGTGCATAAAATCATCACTTTCATTCAGCTTTGGCCCCTGTTGTCAAACCGAGGCTTTAAGCCTATAAATAAAGAAGGAACTGAACGGTCAGAAGAGAAGAAAAGAACAAAACAGATGAACGTCTTCCTCGCCCGTCCTCGGAGCTGATCACACCCTAGTGGAGAGGGTTTGTGAAGAGTGACGGGAAGCACAGCTCCTGGCCTCCTTCCCCCGCAGGCCAGCCACGTGCACCTCCACTGCTGCATCCCAAACCGTTTCCCTAAAGGACACACTGCGGAGGGATACGAAAGCCCTTCGGGAGGGGTTAAGGGTAAGACAAGCTGGGACGTCCTTCGTCTTTCCTACACGTGGATTGGGGCACAAGCCCAGGGCCTGGGCTGGACGTCAGCTTAGAGCAGCTGGCGTTCAGAGCCACCGTTTCGTTTTAATGGAACCTCATCCTTTTCCTTCACAAGATCTCTCGGTGTAATCAAATTTGAGGGAGACAGAGCCTCGGTAGAAGGTGAAAGGTAGCTGCTCAGCTGGAATATAGGAGTTGTGCTCAGAACTACACTGGGAAGTTTCACTGGTGCATCTCTGGTTTCAATGAAATCCTTGCACAGTAGCAACGTCTGTTTCTGAGCTTTTGAAAGCCATCTTTCTTCTTCCTTAATTATAGTTCCCTACTTGTTTTTAGATTAAGAACTGCTTGTAGAAAAATACAGGAAACCAAGTTACAATGCAAAAGCACCCTTTCCAAGCCTGCTGAGGCCATTTGAAATGGCACCGGTTCTTCAGGTTCTGCTAACCAGGAGTTTAGAGCCCGGCTCACACCCTCTGCAGAACCGGTGACCTCACGGCAGGTGTGGGAAGGGAACAGCGGCCCTGCTCCTTCCAGCCGTGACCGTGACCGTGACCGCTGTGGAACTGAGGGGCCCTGTTGCTTCCTCGTGCCACGTTTCACAGCTCCCTCTGGGGAAAAAGAATGCATATCTTTGTGTGACTCTCAGAGTTGAACAGAGGTATCTTTGAAGTCTGCACAAGTTTATTTAGGGAAAGGAGAGAGAACTAAATTCATTTGTTTTTCCACTTGTATTTCCAGCTCCATGTAGCACTGTGTTCAACTGCTAATTAGTAATATTTGCATCTTACTCTTCCTGAAGACTCTGCATATGGATTTCTAAGGCCAGCAGAAATAACTTGTTTGACTATTATTAATGCTGGAGAGGAAGCCAGCCCTTCAGCAAAACGCAGTGCCTTTGGGAACTTGATTTACTCCAGCCTAAAGTGTGAGGCTGGGTGGTGGAGGAGAGCAGCCTGATGGGCCGTGTTGGAGCAGATTTCAGGCAAACGGTGCAGAAGTGGATCCAGACGCCTTAGCGGACGTGAGCCGGGGGCTGGGCCGGGGCCGGGTGGGCAGAGTGGGTCCTGCCCGCCCCTGCGCCTTTGCCACCTCAGTCCACCTTCCGGGAGCCTGGGGAGGACGTGGGGCAGAAGCCTTCAGTTACAGCTTGAGTGTGTTACTTTCCTTGTTGCCGTGGTTTTTAGGCTGTTCTTCAATATTCCGTGTGGCTGAGATAGCGTCTTCCTGGGGTATGTGTGGTGTGCAGGGTCCTGCCTGTGTCCAGGCAGCCTTCACTGGCTTCCGTTTGAGGGCTCCTGTCTCGTGTACCGCTGGAGGAACACGTTTGCATCTGGAGGGGCTAACTGTTCATCTTAGCCCCAACATGGTCTATTTCAAAGTCTTTTTCTTTCCTTTCTTTCTTTCCTTCCTCCTTCGCTTCTCCCTTTCTGTTTGGAATCATCTTGAAATTCTCATCCCTCTTGCTCGCATCCGTGCGTCCTCAGGACCTGTTCTAGCAGCAGGGCTGGGATGCGGCAATACTTGACGCTCTTCTGGTTTCCTTCCCAGGAAGTCTCTTCAATGGAGGGAAACCGGGAGGCCTTGGCGGTTTGCAGCTCCCTCCCTGCGCTGGGAGGCCTAGCGGCTACTACTTGAGTCATCTCGTCCTTTTTTATGTGTTTTTATATTTTGATAAGGTCCTGTCAGCTGGGATGAGAAACTCACGAGTGAGCACATGGGCCCTGCCGTCGGAGCCGGGCGGCGGGGCAGGGGCTGCGGGGGCAGAGGAGCCCCGAGTGCGAGTGCCGGGGCCGCTCCTTCGCGGGGGGTGGGGTGACGGGGTCCAGATCAGCATTTCTGAGGAAGGGGGAGAACGGACGAAGCAGACAGCCGAGGGCTGGCAGCGCCTGGTCAGCAAGGACGGGTCGCTCGGAGAGACGCGCCTCTTCCCGCGCGCGCGGGTGTGCAGGGCGCGGGGCTGCGCTGGAGCGAGAGAGGGGCGCCTGGGAGGGGAGGGGGAGAGACGGGGGGGGAGGATGGGAGCGGGGTGGGGGGCGCACCGTAGGGGAGGGGCGGAGGGCGCATCCCCCTCTCCGCTCCCGTGAGACGAGCGCGAATCCGACACGGCTCTCGGGGCGGCGTCCCTGACAACACGAGGCGGAAAAGGTGGTCACTGAGGCCGGCGGGACTCGGTGGCGGCGGCGGGCAGGGACCCCGGGCCCAGCGTTGGGTCCCGAGACGCCGCCCTCGCGGGGCCGCGGGGGACCCGGGAGCCTGTTCCCCGCCGCCGGCCGACCGCCCGCCCGTGTGCTCCGTGCCCGCCCCGCAGGACTTTCTGCAGGGAGACTGCACCAAAGCCAAGCAGAAGCTCAGCTGGAAGCCCCGGGTCGCCTTTGATGTGAGTGCGTCTCCCGGCCGCTCCGGTCCGGGCCGGGGAGGGGACGCGGTGGGGAAGCGCCCCGGGCAGGACGGCGAGGAGGGCGGGGGAGGGTGCGCCGGCCGCTGCAGGCGCCGCGGTGGAGGGGGCGCCCCGGGAGGGGGCCAGACGCTCCCGTCTCACCAGCGCTCGCGTCCTCCCCGCAGGAGCTGGTGAGGGAGATGGTGGACGCCGACGTGGAGCTCATGAGTACCAACCCCAACGCCTGAGCGCCCAGCGGTGCCCGCGCCCGCGCCCGGGCGGCCGAAGTTTGCAGCAGCCGGGATGGGCTCCGGCGGCGCCCACTCGACTTTTGTCCAGGCCTCCTCTGACCCGTTTTGGTAATCAAGACGTTTTAATCACATACTCACTTGACTTGAAATTATGTGGCTGGACAGCTGAAATTGTGGGGCTTTCAGGTGGTTTTTTTTCTTTTCTTATTAAAAATATCCTTTCTTAACCTGCATCAACACAGTCCTTGTGCATATTGTCTCCAAGTTACAAAAGCAGCTCTATAAGGACCCCAGAACCAAAATACCCCAGTCCCTGCCTTGGAGCGAAATAGCTTCCTTCTGAGAGAGCTGCGGCCAGGCCTGAGCCCGGCCTGGCCGGAGCGTCCTCCCGAGCCTCTGCCCCGGACCTTGCTTTCCCCACCTGGTCACGGTAAGCCGCTCTATGCAGCCGATCTGGAAGCCCAGGTCCTGCAGAAAGGCGGCGTTCACACCAGCTCTGGTCTCTGCGACTATAGTTAGAACCCAGAGGGCTCCCACCATCTCAAAAGAAGTCTTGAGAAACAGGGAGAGGTCGTTAGAAAAAAACTTGAAGGAGGGCAAATATTGCTGGAACATTCCATGCCAGGCCCCTGGGTCACCCAGAGGTCTCTGAGCCCATGCCTTTGCTTGTGGTCTAGAATCTTACACACACTACTTATTTCCAACCTCTTCTCAGTAGTAGATCACTTTTTAAATCTCATTTTGATTTAGTCATTCAACCAGTTTATATTAAGTGCCTCATACATGCTAGATAGCGTGCACATGAACTGCATCAGGTTAATTAGAAATCCGGTTTCATTGAGAGCAGCATTTGGGGGCCTGGCTTTAACCGCGTGTGCTCCCGAGCCGTGTAGGGCATATCTGTGCAGGTTCAGGCAGGTGGACACACGCGTGTGGAATCCACCAGCATTAGGCAAGGGTTTGTGTACAGGTGGAAACCTCTGCGTGAAATGCCATATTTCGCCCCAGAACAAATTAGGTCAGGACTCCTCTCCCCCTCACTCCCCCTCCAAGGAAAATAAAATAGAACTCCACAGCGAATGGAATTCCAGCCTTTGCACATGCCTGTGTGAGTACAGCTGAACTATTTCTGAATGTCTTCGCGGGCAGGTCTGTGATCTGGGGGGACCCAGGCTCCAGCGGCCGGTGGCAGGAAAGAGGGCTCTGTGTGTGGCTGCCCCAGTTGCTGTGCAAGCACGCTGGCCGGGGCGGCCTGGGCTCCGATGGAGCAGAACTGGGGGCCTGAGCTGGCCCACCCGGGGCTCGGGAGCTGCCCCAGGACAGGCCTTCTCCCAATCGTGATGCTGCTAATTGGAAACAGATGGTCCCTGGAAGGCGGGGCCTCCAGGGCTGGGGGCTGGTGGGCACACACACACTCACATACACACAATCACACACAGATTCACATACATGCAAACACTTACAAATACAAATACACACCTACAAGCATGCCATCTTACACAGCGTCACTCACAGACACTTGGAGACACAACGCAAGCCCGCCGTCACAAACACACAAGGCTCACAAATAAACACACTCACATTCCCCTTAGCCCTGACCCGATGGAAGGCACCCCTCCTCCTCTTCCTCTGACCCCCCTGAGCCCCCAACTTCGTCCCACACCCGGGCTCCGGTGCTCCGTGGCTTGTCACCCAAAGGCTCCTCAGTGAGGACTGGAGAGGGCCCAGGCAGGGGGTTAATGGGGCTCCAGTGGTGCCTTGGTGTTAAGTTATTCTCAGAATGGCCTGGAGCAGCCGGTCTGAAGGACACAAGAAGTATTTTTGGTTGCAACCTTCTCTATTCCTGCACCTCCGATGGTGGGGTGAGGGGTAATTTGGCTTCCTGGCCTCCCTGTGTGTGTGCTTAAAAGGAGGAAAAGAGAACAGATTTGCTTATTTCTCTGCTTGCTTTCTGGGCTGTGAATTTCATTTGGACATCCTTGAAGACAATTCTTACTAAAGTGTTTCTTCTACCTTAAATCTCACTTCAATTTCAGCGAACTTATTTTGCCCTTTTTCCCTGCTCTGCCAGCTTTGTTCATTTTAGATGTGATAACATATCTTCCACCTTGATTTTTTTTTAAGTAAAAGCTAAGAAAGTGAAACTTTACACTCAAATATGAGAGCAAAGCAGTGAGGCCCCACGCCCGTGCCCTACGTGAGCAGCATGGCGCGTGGGTACCTGGGCAGCGGGGGCCGCAGCCTGTGTCACACCTGCCTGGCGGGCGGCGGTGGGCTGTGTGCTGCCTCTGTTGGAGGAGAGACTGGGGCCCAGCCCTGAAAACCTGACACACCTCTACAGCTTGCAGGGGCGAACATGGGCAGCACCGGCTGCCGACCTTTGAGGGAAGGGCTAAAGTGCTTTGAGGGTAACCTCCACGCAAGACGGCGCCTTCGGAAACTGGATTCCAGGTCTGTGACTGCGCCAGGAAGCCAGTACAGACACTGCTGCAGGTTCCTCTCAGTCTCCCTTAATCGCCTGTACCGACACCAACCCCCAAAATGCACAGAAACGCCGGTTGGTTGGTTGGCTGGTCGGCTGCTGGGGAATGAGACCTTCGTTATTAAAGCTCATTGCAGGAGGCAACACCTCAAAATTTCGTTTCAAAATAGCCATAGATACACTGTTTACAAAAAACTTCTGAAGCCCCAAGAAAATTAGCCTCAAAGCACCCCAGGCACCTTGTGTGTACTGGGAATCCCAGCCGGGTACTCTCAGTTTTAAGATGTATGCCAGTAAGTCCAAGTTCACAAGTCGTCTGTTTTTCACAACCCGCAGCCGGGCGGGTCCGTGGATGGCGTTGGGGGGATGGGGGTGGAGGAGCCGGGAGATTTACCCAAAAATCGTGTGTGTGTGGACACGGCTCTTTCAAACATCTCCACGCCCCAACATGCCACCCCACACCTCTCCAAAAATGGCGAGCTTTAATTTTTCACGCACAGCAGCGACAGCCGGGCCACACAGCCGCTCTGGGCCCTACCCCACCGTTCAGTGTCCCCTTCCCCAGGGACTGGCGCCGCTGCCCCGCTGTCCCGAGGCCAGGCCGCCCGCGCACACCCGGGGGCTGTGCCACCGCGATTAGCCCGCGAATGCCTCTCCAGCCATTTCGGGTCGCGGCCCGCGAGGCCACCGCTGCCCCACCCCCGAGGCCCGCGACGGGTTGTCCCACCGGCCGCAGGAGGCCATCCGCAGGCCCCGTTCCGAGCACCACCCACCCTCACCCTTTTCCTCCGCTGGAGCGTCCCAGCTGGGAGGCCGACGACCGCGGCCTGACCCCAGACCCTGGTTCCCGCCCTGCCTCCAGGGTCAGGGGTCGCACGCAGCGGACGCCCCCTTTGATCTCTAGATTCGGGGACTGGGGCTCCCGGCGCGGAAGCCACTGCTAGGAGGAGCCCCGACGCGTATGCGGGGACCCGGGCTCCGCCACCCACCCACCGCCTCCGAGCCGCGGCCGTACCGAGGGCCCCGGATCCCAGGACAAGGACCGTAGGGAGACCAAGCGCGCGCATGCGCCGGCCGCGCGCCCCTCCCCCAGCCCTGGCAGCGGGACCCCGCGCACGTGTCCCAGCGCCCTGAGCCCGAGCGCGGTCTAAGATTTGACAGAGAGCTGCCGTTAAGAAGCAGAAAGTCCCACACGGCTCAGCCCCGGCCTCTCCCAGGCGCCGGTGCGCCCAGGGCGCGCGAGGAGACATCGCTCAGAAGGCCTGACTCCCAACAGGAGGGTGGGTGAACCGGGGGAGGCGGCTGCAGCAGGGGTTCTGGCGACGGCCGCTCCGACGGGAGGCGCTGGGCCCGGGCCGGCCGTGAGGCCCGACTGGAGCTGGAGCGGCGGCCCGGGCGCGGAAGTGTCTATTTGGAAGGGGGCAGGACCTCGGCTGGAGTTTGGCTTTTAATGGCGAGGAAGCCTCCAGGCAAGGGCCATCCGGCGAGGCCTTCCTGTCGCGCCGCTTCTCCCCGACGGCGCCCCCGCGGCCCCGGCTCCACCGACCCACCCGGGGACCGGCCCGCAAAGCCGAGCTGCGTTGGGTTGGTTCTCGGTCACTAAACACTGGAAACCACTGCCTGGCACTTCCCGAGGCTCCGCGCAGGAAGCCCCCGCGGGGCCCCGGGGCCGAGGTCCCTCCGGGAATGTCTGGCAACCAGTCAGCCCGGGCCGTGGGAGCCGCGGTGGGGCCTCCCGTGTTCTCCCCGACGGCCCCTCCGCCTCCTCTCGCCGGGACCCGATCGGCCCGCAGCGAGGCCCGGCCGCTGTCCCCGTGTGTCCTGCGGGGTGACAACGATAAAAATCCTCTTCGGGACCGCACGGAAGTCCCCGGGGGCGGCTCCAACCGGGCCTGGACCCAGGCGCTGCGCACCGGGCTCGGGTGTGGCCTCCGCGGTGTCAGGGACCCGGTGCGCCGCGGGGGACGCCGGGCTCGCTCAACTCAGAGGACAGAGTTCTCATTTTTCCTCCACTCGCAGATTTTTAAGAATCCGATCGCTGCCGCCTAAGCACATGGTCCCCTCTCCTGTCTGGTTTGCACATCTGTAGCCATTAAGGAGACCCAGCACAGCCTCCGGGCCCAATGACCTGCTTTTATACTGAAGGAAATGCAGAGGCCTTAAGAGTTAATGGCGCTAAATGTGTTGGTTTTCCTGCCTTTTCCCTGGGGTAGGTAATGGAGGAGGGAAGGTGTCTGTCTCCTCTCTCTCTCCCTCTCTCATCTCTGATCTAACTCATCCCCAAAGCCCTACAACGAACCCCTTCGTTCCCCAACCTCCACTACTGAGTCCTGGTGGAGCCCCTGGAGAGGTCCTCCTCTGCTCCTAGGCCACGCCAGGGTCCCACCACCCAGGTCAGTGGAGACGCCCCACCGCCTGGCTTTGGCCGCCTGCCCACTGCTCACTCCCTGGGTTCGCAAACTGCACTCCCAGGGCCACCCAAGTAGCACCAAGCTGTGTTGACTTCGGGGGCAAAGGAGCAGCCCACCCAGTGTCCTTCCTGGGAGTGATGTGAGGGACAGCTAGGGGAAGGGGACAGGCAGTGGCTTGGAGGAACCCAAAGGCAGACCAGAGGTAGAAGATGCTCTTTGGTAGAAGAGAGGGAGGTGCCACGTGGAAAAATGAGAGGCCTGGGGAAGCACCCCTGAATCCTGCAGGGTCACCGGCCGACCACTCTTGAGCAGGTATGAATGCCAGGCCCTCTCTCAGGACCGCTGGACCGGCATCCCCTGTCCTGTGTCTCCTCTGGGAGCTCCACCCTTCTCTCCTGTCTGAAGACACCCAGGCCTCAAGGCAAGCAAATCCCAGATTGTACGGCATCCCTTCTGATATGCTCGACATGCTGCAAATGTGAAATCAGTGAGGGAAAAAAGTCAATAACAACAAAATAACGTAAAGCAGAGGGCTTCTTTGGAGCCAGGGTAAGACAGGAAAGGGCCCAGCAAAGGTCCTCGGTTGCCCTTATGCTCCCTACACCATACTTTGGTTTCCAATAAGGCGGACATGGTCCATTTTGCTCAATTTTCCACTCCTAATCCCGTGGAGAACATCGTGGAGAAGCGGCTTTCATTCTCCTGAATGCATTTTGGAGCTGGAATTCCTTGGATTGAGGATTGGCCCTTTCCCACCCGGACTGCTCCGTGTGGCCCGGTCTGTCCTGGTCTGTCTGGGGGCCTGAGTGCGCGCTCCGGCTGCCGCGTCCGGCCCGGGCCCTGTGCACGGCGGGCATGCGCCCCTCGGGAGGCGGTGCAGGCTGGCGCGGGGACGTCCTAGAGGGGCTTCGGCCCCAAGGCCTTCTGTGGGGGCCTGGGAGGAAGAGGGTGGGAGAAGGAGAGGACAGAAGGGGGGCGGGGGGCAGAGACACTTAGCACTTAGAGCGGATGCTGGATTTACCCTCAAAACGGAGGCGAGGAGCAAAGGGGCAGCGGGCCACCGAGTTCCAGCGGCCGATACGGGGCCCAAACAGCAAAGGAAGACTGTGTTTAGGTGCCACCGAAGTGCCATTAATGAAAAGCTCTTTGCCAGGAACCTCTGGGCCTCCTTCTAAATTGAAACAGGAGCTTTCAGAAGAGCGGGGGGTTTTGAAACTGGCGTTTAGGCCCCTGGCACACTTCAGCGGCTCTTTCGCGGTGGCCACTGCCTGCGTCAGGCAGGCCGTGCCACCTGGAGCCTCGGGCCCTCTGCTCCGCTGCTCCCACAACTCCTGGGGCGAACACTCTGACAGTCTCTTGGTCCCTTTTCTCCCCGCCCCCCCCCCCCCCCCCCCCCAGAGCTCCCTGCCCGGCTGAAGAACCGCTCACACAGAATCGGCTTCTGTCCCGCCTGGCCAGCTTTATTACATGGCCACCATCAATCTTGCCCCTAAAGCGACATTTGTTTACGACCGGGCGGGAAGGGCTAATGGCTCTACAAAATGAGTCGACAGGAGTCCAAAGAGATGGCATCGAGACACCAGGCTGGCCCCCGCGGTGGGAACTGGGCTTGGAAGCAAATGGGGCCCCTCTCCAGAAGCTCCAAGACGTGGGGTGGGGTAGAAACTGTCACTCCAACTGCCACCAACAGCCGGGGACAACCCTGCTAAGGGAGTCAGGGCCTGGATCCGCTAGGGATGCCTCCTGTCCCTCCTGGGCAGCCTGGCCAGGCAGCCCGGACCAGCACAGGGTTCAGGCCTCTCTGGGGTTTTGCACCATTAACAACAAAACTAGTGGTTCTCCACCGTAAAAAACCAAGACCCCTCCAGAGGGAACAGGGCTGAGAGAAAAGGTCCTATGTCTCTCTTCCACCTATCAAAGTTCGGGGGAGCCATAGGGCTGTAAGGCACTCTTATTTCCTGACCCTGTTTCTGACCCCGCAGGAAACAGCCAAGGGCTTACGGGCCACCAGCACAATTGAGCCTTATTCCCCTGAAAATGTCGATTATTAATGACACAAACTGCATGGCATGATAAATTGTAAAGTGTGTGCTTGTTTGCATGCAGCCTGGTGGAAAGGGGCTACCAACACATAACCCTGGAGAACAGTGCCCACCACGCGTACAATACCCCAAGTGCAAGCCTGTGTATGGCGTGCGGCGCGCTGACGTTTACCTGCTCATGGTAAAAACTGCTAAGGAGTGCCCACTGTCACACGCAGGACAAAAGTCCTTATTCCCCTAAAACTCTCTACAGAGGCTGACTCCCAAATTAGCCAAGTTCCCCGCTGGGTCCCGCCTGGTGTCCTAGGATAATTTCAAACTGTGCTATTTGTTAAAAGTATCCAGGAGTTTTTCTTAGAATATTTTACAGCAAAATTATCCTTGTTGCGAAAAAGGTACAAATCAAACGTGCAAAGCACTGAGGTACAAGGAGTGCTCACTTCCGAACGAGGCCCCAGCTTCCCAGGGCTCAGGCGGCAGGAGTTGGCTTAAGAAGCCCAGAGCAAATGTACTGAGAGTAGAAAACGTCACATAAGTGGTCCTAAGACTCAGCCTAACGAGCAGGACCTGTGCCCTTCTGCTCAAACACAGCTTCTGAGCAACGACGTGGGTAACTCGCGCAGAAATAACTATTTTCTCTGCACCCGTATAACTCAAACGCCTCGCCTTCCTAAAGGCCTAACTTTCAAACGTTGGGAATAAAGAAGGCAGAAATGATTGCTAAGAGGCTCCCACGGCGAGCGCAGAAACACTCCCCGGCTGCGGCCAGGGCTTCTCACCGGCCTTTCCTAGGAGTCGAGCGCCGCGCGCCCGGCTCCCTCTCCAGCCACCGGACTCGGGGCCCAGAAAGGACAAGCCCGGGTCGGAAGCGCCGCCGGGCCCAACCGGCCCTCTCCCACCCTCGCCGCGGCGGCCGGGCTCCGAGGGCCGGACCTGGGCCGGCAGCCGAGGCCGCGGGGACGCAGGAGGTCGCGGGCCCCGCCGCCCACCCGCGCGGCCGCTCCAGGTGCCCCGAGGCCTCCGCAAACCAGCCGCGCACGCCGCACGAGGACGCAGCCCGCGCGGAGGCCGCCCGGGCCCAGCGCCGCTGGGCAGGTCGTCTGGGCCGGGCCGGGGCCGTCAGGCCGGCGAGGGGAGGGCGCGCGGGCGCCGGGAGCGCGACCCGCCCGCGGCCCCTCCGCCCGCCGCGCTCCGAACGAACGCACGTGCGTCCTCCAGACAAAGGCGGCGAGCGCGGCGCGGAGCCAGAGCCCTGCGCCCGGCTGAGACGCGCGGTGAGTCCCTCGGGCCCTCCACCCCGGCTCCGGCTACCTGCTCCTCGGTGCGGCCGCACCGACCCTCCCGGTCCCGGAGGACTGGGCGCGGGCGTGGGCGGCGAACATGGCCGGGACGCGTCGCTACCCTAATTAGACGAGGAGCGTCCGGTCCCAGAGGCCGGCGTCGGGGCCGCGGAGACGCACCTCGGCCGGAAACCCCGGGCGGGTCCAGGTCCAGGTCCACACCACCGTCCCCGACTCGGAGAAGTGGGACTGCCAAGCCGGAAAGGTCAGGTTCCCGCCGCCCGCGCTGTCCGCCTCGGGGGGTGGGGGTGGGGGTGGGGGATCGGTGCCCGTCTGAGGGGACAGGGCCGCCGGTCACCTGCGTCCGCTTCCCTTCCGCGCCCGGACAGCCCCGCTCCGACCGCGGTCCCTTTGTCCGCCCGCCCCGCTCCACGCTCGGCTCCCACGAATGGGCCGACGCGGGAACGAGATTTGTCCGCTGATTTTTCCCCTTCACCACCCAAAGGGGTGGGGTGGGGGCCCTGGGAAGCGCGAGGCCGCCCAGGCTCAGGGCTGCGAATCGGAGCGGGTCGCGCGGCGGGAAGGCCGGTCCCGGCCGCCTGCCCCGGGGGACGCCGCGCCCTGCGCGCCTCCCCGGCCGCTGGGCTGCGACTCTGAGCCAGGGACCCAGCAAATCAGAGGCCACGTAAAGCAGTTTTTGACTGGAAGTAGAGTGTATTTATTTGCAGCAATCCTTTAACAATGATCAAATTTTGACAACAAGCAACAGCAATTACTGCTAAGTGTTGCCTCTAGATCGGAGCGGCAGATAGCAGGAAACTGTGTTATCTCGAAAACAAACGGAAAGGCCCTGAATGACTGTAATCAAACCGCCATCTCCCCAAAGTCTGATTGACAGGGCAGATCCCCCTACGATAATGAATTTATTACATTTCCTGGGTTATTTACAAAGGGGGAGGGCCGATCCGGATTGCCCCCTAGGTTTAACTGTAAATTAAGAAGAAAAATGGGATTGAAAAGAAACCACCTGGACTAAAATGCCCTGCTCTCTGCTCCTTCCTTCTTGTTATTGTTTTAAATCTTTTTCAAAAAATAATTGTTCAACAAACATATCTTCTAAAATAAGTTTCCCAAAGATTAAATATCCCTTTCCAACCCGCCATACATGTTTTGTTTTTAAATCAATCCTTCTGCGATAGACATGAAGGACTGTAGATGTGGATGAGTTATATACATACGTTTAAAAGCTGGGTTTTTTTCCTCTTAAAAAGGAGTGAAATG
This sequence comes from Monodon monoceros, assembly GCF_005190385.1. Lineage (NCBI taxonomy): Eukaryota > Metazoa > Chordata > Mammalia > Artiodactyla > Monodontidae > Monodon > Monodon monoceros. The sequence continues at coordinate 1,999,388 of NW_021703780.1, read as the reverse complement.
AACAGGAAGAAAATCCTCCAGCATTTGGCTCACAGGGATGCCTAATACACATCGCGGTTTTTTAATGGGATACACAAGCCAAATCTTCATATGTGTATCTGGAGGCACAGCCACCTCCTCTCCACACACAGGTATCACTGCGGTAAGACCGCTGCTGATTCATGGGCTTAACATTTCCAAATCATGTTCAGTCATTACTGAGGCAATGAATTTGTGTGTATGCCAACTCAGATCTGTTAAGGAAAATCTCTTTTTACTAGCCACAAAGCAAGCTGCCTATACAGTACGTTTTCAGAAGATGCTGCAGGAAAAAAAAAATCTAAACAAAAAGAGACTTTTATGTGAAATTTGACAAGGAATAGTCACAGGGTGTCTCCATTTTTTTCAGAGATTTAGGAGGAGAATTGATAATTTCTAGTGTTTTAATCTCTGAAATCTTTTTTCTTATAATAATTAAGGCTGTATGAAAGTATCCAGACATATAGGTCTCATTCAAACTGAATGGTAATTTATTAATAAACAAACAATGAATATGTTCAACAAAAAGAAAGAAAAGATGATAGAATAAGATTAATACAGTTTCCCTTTTTATAATGAAAAAAGAGCACAATTTAAAGTTTCAGGCAATTTAACGTCAGGTTTTGGAAACACTTTCTGGCGTTTGGTCCACGACATCCAACTACAAATTAAAAATAAATTACTATGTTGCAATTTACATTTTAAAACAAGTCCATGGATAAAAAGAAAGCGATTTTTATATACGGGGACTTCCTACCTCCTTTCAAGAGAATAAAATAGTATCTTACAGGTGAGACGTGAAGGCAGGAGGCGGCAGGGGAAGGGACAGGACAGGAGGAGGAAAGCGTGCTCTCTGAAAAGAAGGAGAAACTTACGTGTTATCTGGAGTAACACTGTCCTTTAACAAACCATGACTCTGCTGTCTCTGTACGAAACAGTTTACGGTTCTGTTTATTGAGTTAAGGCAAAGTGGAGGTGGCTCCGAATCCATCTTTTAAGAAAATGCTCTTCTTTGTGCTGGTGAGTTGAAAGTTTGGAGGGATTCTGTTCGCCGGTTTGGTGAACGTTTCACAAATTGGGTTTTTGGTTTCGGTTTTGCATCGACGGTTCTTTTGGCTGCTTCTGCTCTGGGGTCCGGTTCAGTTCGGCTGGGAGGCGGGCAGGGCGGAGGAGTTAGAACTTGCTGCAGTCGTAGACGAAGGCCCCTGACGTGCGGTACAGGGACTGGCCCGAGGGGAAGGCCATCTGACAGCTGCTGTTCCCGTTCACCGGGGAGTTGCTCAGGCCGATCCGCTGCGACTCAAACATCCCCCGCACCGAGTGGAAGTTCTGCTGCTGGCCCGGGTAGCCCGCCGCGGCCGCCGCCGCCGCGCTCGCCAGGTGGCCCAGGTCCCCGCCCGCCTGGTTCAGGTACCACGAGGCCAGGCGGCCTTGGTGGGCCGCAGGGTGATGGCCGGCCTCCTGGCCGCCGCCGCCGCCGCCGTGGCCCAGTGACGAGGAGCTGCTGCTGGTGGCCGGGGGCAGGGAGTAGTCGGGCAGGGGGTCGTCCACCGAGGAGGCGCCGGCGCCCGCGGGCGCGCCCTGCACGTGGCCGCCGCGCTCCCCGGCCGCGTACAGGCTCATGGCCTGCAGGTTGCAGTGGTAGGTCCCGGCGCCCCCGGCCCCGCCGCCCCCGCCCGAGCCGCCCGCGCCGGGGCTCTGGCTGCAGGGGGAGCCGTACAGGGAGGTCTGGCCCGGCGAGTAGGCGCCCAGCGCCAGCGGGGGCGCCAGGCCCGCGCGCGAGGACGCGGCGGCCGGGGCCAGGAGGCCAGAGCCCAGCTCGGCGGCTGCGCCCTGCGGCGACCCCCGCAGCGACGTCATGATGTTGTCCACGCTGAAGCCCTGGCTGTGCGGCGGCGCGGGCGCGGGCGGCTGGCCGGGCTCCGCGCCGTCCAGGCTCAGCGGCCGCGCCGCCGGCAGGCCGCCCGGGGGGCTGCCCCCGCTGGACAGGCTGCTGCTGCTGCTGTCGGGGCTTTCGATTTTGGGCACCGCGGCGGCGCCGGCGCTGCCGCTGCCCAGGGCGGCGGCCGGGGACAGGGGCTGGGGCGGCGAGGGGCACGTACCGTTCTCGGTCTTGATGTCCTGGATGCGCACGGGCGGCGGCTGCGCTCCGGGCGCCGCGCCGTCTGCCTGCTCGGGCGGCGCGGGCGCGGGCTGGCGGCCGGGCTGCGGCGGCGGCGGCGGCGGCGGCTCCTTGAGGTGCAGCCGGTCCTTCTCCTCTTTGTCCTTCACGGCGTCCTTCTTCTTGAAGCGCCGCCGCCGCCGCAGGAAGCTGCCGTTCTCGAACATGTTGTAGGAGTCCGGGTCCAGCGTCCAGTAACTGCCCTTGCCTGGCTTCTTGTCGTCGCGCGGCACCTTGACGAAGCACTCGTTGAGCGAGAGGTTGTGGCGGATGCTATTCTGCCAGCCTTGCTTGTTGTCCCGGTAGAAGGGGAAGCGGTCCATGATGAACTGGTAGATGCCGTTCAGGGTGATCTTCTTGTCCGGCGCGTTCTGGATGGCCATGGTGATGAGCGCGATGTAGCTGTAGGGCGGCTTCACCATGTCCTTGGGCTGCGGCTGCGGCGTGTAGGGCCCGTAGGCGCGGGCCATGCCGCCCGGGTACTGCTCGGCGTGCGCCGGGTGCGAGTACACGCTCATGGGGGCCGGCATGGCGGTGTAGCCGCCCCCGGCCGCCGCCGCCGCGCGGTAGTAGCTCTGCTCGCCGCCGAGGTAGGGCACCACTCCCAGGGAGTTGGGGCTGGAAACGGAGTAGCGCGCCTGCATGGCCCCGCTCGCCGCCGCCGCCGCCGCCGCCGCCCCCCGCCCTCGCTGGGCCGGCCGCCCAGTCCGAGTCCGGGCCTGCGGGCTGGTGCCGGGCCGCCGCCTCCCCTGCGCTCGCCCGGCTCCGGGGCGCCTCCGGCCGCCGAGGAGGCTTGGGGCGGCGGAGAGGGCCGGACGCGGACGCGGCCGACGGCCTAGAACGCGCGCGACAGCTTCCAGGCGGGAACGGGAAAAAGGAGCCCGAACTAGAAAACAAGCAGACGTCCGGCTCGCCGCGCCGCCTGCGCTTCCAGGAGGCTCTGCCCCAGCCGCCGGCGAAGGCGGCCAGATAACCAGGGCGGGGGGCAGCGCGCCGGCTGCCTGCCCGGGCCCGCGTCACCTTTTTTTCAGTCTCTCGCGCGCCGCCCGCTTAACGAAGCATTGGGAAAACTTCTGAACTTTTGAGCATCCGTCACCCAGGCGAGGACTTTTTTACGCAGTTACATTTTTTCCGGGCAGTGGAGCCCCGCCCCATCACGGCGGCGGCAGCCAATGGGAGGCGGGAACGCCTCCGAAGGAGCCGGAGGCCGAGCAGCGCCGGCCCGCGCCCCGCCGCGG
>NW_021703780.1:1977010-1985971 GCF_005190385.1 Monodon monoceros | reverse complement strand
GGGGAGGGGAGGGGAGGGGAGGGGGAGGGGAGGGGGAGGGGAGGGGAGGGGCGGATGTCAGGTCTCAAGCCTGACTGACCTCCAGGAGCCCGTGGGGGGGGAGACTGCCTGGCTGTCATGCCACAGAGACGGACACTGAGGCTCAGACCACCTACGGCTGAAAGTGGACGAGACCCAACCCCCACCCAGCGCGTCACCGTCACCCTGGCTCCTAAGCGTCAGTCCCACCCGCCCTGGTGTCCAAGGCAAGGAGGCCGTTGGTCGAATCAGGTTGGGGTGGGGAAGGCGAGAGGTGGGTGGGAGCGAGGATGAACAGAGGGGCAGGGCTTTTCCCTTTGCGGGAAAGAGTCCTTCCTCTGCCCACCTGGGACTCGGTCTGGGCCTGGAAGATTGACCCAAAGGCCAGTAGTGCGGTAGGAAGAGCCAGGGGCGGAGCCAGAGGAGGCACCACCACTTCAGCCAGGCCTGCGGGGCGGGGGGCGGACCCTTTCCAGAGCAGGGGCTCTGCTCTCCCGGGGAACAGGCCAGCGAGGTGTGCTGGAACCCACCCAGGGGCCCCCCAGGCCAGGAATTCCTCTATCTTCCCAGAAAGAGCCTGGAGTCCTGGCCCTGGCGGGTGCGTCCCCTCTGCTGGCGGCCACAGTAGGCGGTGGGCACCTTGGGCCAGACTCCCCGGGGACCCCAGCCCCCGCCGGCCCGCTGTGGACAGCCTGGGACTGTCCCTGCTTCTCTTCAAGAGCAGCCAGCGTGGGCGTCTGGCCCCCCTGCCTGTCCCCGCTGCGTGCGAAGGAAGGTCCTTTCAGAGGCCGAGCTGTGCTGTCCACACAGGCACACGCGAAATCCCGCACCGGGGCCTGTGTTTAGTCTGTCTTGCTGACGTCCTTCCTGAACAGATGGGAAGAGGAAACGCTTCTCTCGGCCATTTTTGCTTCGCTGTACCCGACTCATCCATCATTTTCTCACCTACCGTCCCGGACGACCCAGTCTGCACCGACGGCCTCGCAGCGGCAGCGGCCGCGTCCCAGGAGAGGCTGCCACTGCCCACCCACCAGCCTGGGCCTCTCCTGCGCCCTTTCTCACAAAGGTTTACATTATTGGCCATCCCTGTGATGAAACAGGCTCAAGATTAGATAAGGTTAAATTACACTTTTATAAGATGCCAGTATCGTCTTAGGAGACATTCTCTTTTTATTGGAGTGTGCGCTTGTAATAAGTTTGTTTTTATACTTATCTCTGCTCTAAAGCAGACAACATATATACGCACTGTGACTCATTAGGGAGAGGACCACTCGCTGCCCAAAGCGGGGACATCAGTTACTCGCCAAGAAACAGCCAGTCGCTCACAGTTGCTGCCTCCTGGGAGCCGCCCGGTTAGCCAGGAGGAGCTGCCCTGCTTTGCGCGGTAATTCCACGTGGTGCCTGCTGCCTTCCTAAGAAACACCCCCTAGTAGTTTTCATTGTTTGCCGTTATGAGTCCTTGCTATCAAAGATGATTTGGTTGGTGTATTTGTTTTCGTAAGGAACCCGTCCAAAGGCAGGCAGACATGTCACCAGGAAAATGTTTTGGCAGGAGCCTGGCAGGGGTTTTACATAATAGGAAAACAAACGGGCCCACCCTCCTCGCATCAAGGCAAATACAGCCGCACATTTTCTCTAGTACCAGTCACAGTGTCCACTGTCTGCGGGAAGTGGGTTCGTTTTCTAGTAAGCATCACTGTTCCTTCTGGACTGGGCTCAGACCCATCCAGGTTGTGTTGCCTGGTCCACGTTAGCTTGTCTTTGGATATTTTAAGAGAGGGCTAGTGCGTTGCAATCACACTTCCTTTTACTTTTAAATGAATTTCGAAAAATCTGTGTTTCATATTTCTCCTTAGTTTGGCAGAGTTTGAATTTTCCTCGATTATGCACTAAATGAAATAAACAAGTTTTTCTCACTCTCTTTTTCCTCCTCTCACTGTTGGTATGTCAGCTTTCCTGATGATATCGCTATACCTTTGCTGATTTCAGGGAGGTTCAATTATCAGATGGTGTTGACTGTTGTGGATCTCATGAAAGAGCTGTGTTACTTGCCGCCAAACATTTTCCAAGTAGGTAACCAGAAAGCATCCCCTAGCAGGTCAGAGTCGTGTTAAATACAGGTCAAGTGCTGGATTCGAAGTTCTTGGTCATGTCCCTTGAAAAACAAATTTCTCTGATGTGTCTGGATCTGGTTTTCCAATAACTTTCAGTTTTATCCACCAGACAAACAACTATTGCAAGTGTCTACATTAGGCGGAGAGAGAAGGGGGTGGGTGCGCGATTTGTTCTTTGTCTTTTAGGAAAAGCTTGAATTGTGAACAGTTCACTCGAATATATGTCTTGGTAGATCCAATTCATCCTCCTCCACTGTGACCCACTTCTGACCATTTTATATTATATTTAAAACTGGAGATTAGCTGGGGTGGGGGAATGGCAGGAGAGAATGGAGGTGAGCTCAGAAAAGAAATCAAACTGGGGACCAAAATTTTGAAGAAGAGGTTTGATGGGTCTTTCGTGGATATCACCTTCTGTTAAAAAGCAGAATGACTGTGGTTATGTGACTCAGTCTGAGCCCCACTGGGGGCCAGGCTGTGCCAGAGACGCAGGGTGAGCCCTCTGTGCGCTGGCTGGACTTTTTTTCTTTTCGGGAGGGGGTAGGGTATTTTTGTTCAAGGATGCCTCCTCTTTTTTCTTTTTTAAAAGATACATGAACTCTAACACTTCAGTGCAACTTGCTTCTATAGCATCCATTTTCCTCTGTGCCCTGGGGAGGGTCAGGGATCTGGGGGGCAGTGGTGATGGAAGGGCTCTCCCTTGCGCCCTCCTACGGCAGGTCCGGTCTGAGGCAGCAAGATCAGAGCCCTGGCAGCTGACATCCTGGAACTGAGTGTCTGGGGAGCTGAGTGCAGCAAGAACCCAGGCTCTTGTCGGGAGACTCTGAGGGGAACGAGGGCTCCCCACCCAGTCACCCAGCCACCCAGCCACACACGGGCTCAGAGCAAATACTTACGCCTGGCAGAAGGCTGTGTTTGTACCAAAGTCGGGAACCTTCTGGGGCCTTCCTGCCGGGTGAAAGGCCGTGCCATCTGCTGCGGGGCAGGGGCCTGCAGCCCACCTGGCGGACGGGGTCCACCTAGAGCAGGCACTGGGCAGGGGTCACCCCCAGGCGCTGTGTCTGTGGGGCCCGCAGCCTCCCCTGCATCGAGTGTGGGTGTTCTCTGTGAATAGTTTCCATCTCAGCGTGGAGTTACACGTCTGCCTGGTCCAAGTTCTGCCCGCATTCGGTGTACACCATGAAAGGCTCCAAAATAAGACACATGATGAAGTGCAGGCCTGTGGAAAGAAGGAACTTCTCCCAATTGCTTCAGTGGAACGAACGGCTGAGCCCTGCAAGCAACATCTGACGGAGGAGTGAACCTTCCGCTCTTCAAGTTGAGGCATCGGCCGCAGAGGGGAGCCCAGGGGACCCTGTTGGCGGGGCCACCAGACACCGGCCATGTGCCTCGAGCCCCAGCAGCTCCAGGCAGGCAGGCAGGTGGCCAGCACCAGTGCTGAGCCGTGCCTCGGTTTACTTTGTTTTTAAAGGAGAGAATAATATGTCTCTTTTAACTTAAAAGAGAGTTTTATAAAATGATCTCAATGGAGAACCTTTGGAATGCCTTTGAGAAAGTCAACTGTAAATATAGGACATGAAAGAACGGTGATTATAAATAGGAAATGAAAGAGCGGGTTGGGTCTCTGAGCTTCCAGTTAAGGCCACTGGACTTTCAGGTTTCAGCTCCGACCAGCACACGCTGACAGGAGTTGTGTGTTCAAGTGTGATTCTGCAAATGAAGAGCCCGACCGGCCGCCTCTCAGAGAGGACTGTCACAGCAGAGGGGTCTGCACGTCAGTGCTGGTGATGGAGTGTTTATGAGCCATCTCACTGAGCTTTAGAGGAAACAGAGCTACGAAATCTAGGGGAAAAGCCCTTTATATATTGCAGTAGATATTCAAGTGTAAATATCCATAATGACACAGTCCACTGCAGTGTGAGTTGGGTTTAAACACAAGTGAGGTTTTTAACCATGCAAACTCTGAAGCAAAACCTTCGGAAGGAAACTAGATGCCCGTGGATGAGGACATCAACAGGGTCACGACACATCATAGTTAGGAGCACCGTGCAGATATGAAATGGTGAAGCCACGGATGGTTCCTCTGGACAAGGAATGTCAAAGAAAATGCAAAATGGAAATGGTGGTTAGGGTAGCGGGGTGACGCTTCCTTCCGTCTAAACCTTTCTTTGATGTCTGACGATACAGGCTTTAAATTATGAAGTGGGAAAAGGGAATCTAGAAAAGCACTGTTTGCGATTTCAGATCAATGTAATCACATCAAGAGGAGCTTCTCCGGAAGCTGCTGGCGGCCGAGCCTGGAAATTCCCCAGGAACAAGTATGGGGCAGGCAGAGGGCCTCCCCGGGGGGTGTGGGAAGAGGGGGAAGTGGGTGTCGTGAGAGGTGTAAATGGCCCGAAGTAATTTGGTGAGAGGAAGAGATAAACAAGGGGCCCAACGCCCTGGGAAGGCGGGAAAGAGCCTCAGCTGCTCCCAGCACCATGGGCATTGAGTTTCAGTAAAGCCCTTTATCTCCCTCCGCTCCGATGTTATCTCACCTTTAAAGCGCTAAATCGTTTATATAACGTTTGCTGATTCCTGAAATGAAGGGGCTGCAAGTTAACGCGAAGACAAGTGGGGGCGGCGGAGAAAAGCTTGGGGGTATTGATTTCCCGCTGGTTCTGCCTGAATCTAATCTCTGAGCTTCTGGGGGGCCTGTGGGAAAGGGGGTGCTGAGGGGAGGGCTGACCGCTCCTGGGCTGGGGTGTGTGTGTGTGTGTGTGTGTGTGTGTGTGTGTGTGTGTGTCCCTGCCTGGGAGGCTCCAGGGCAAAGGGCTCTGGCTTCCCAGGGAGAGCAGGGTTTGGGGGGGTGGGGGGGGACGGACGCCTGGCTCCGGGCAGGCGGGCTGTTGAGCCTCCCCCAGAGCTGTTTCCCGGGAAGAAGAACCCAGGTTCTTGTGTGATGTCAGCCTAAGACAGAAGAGAGGTTCTGAGGACAGCAGAGGCTGAGGACCTGGAAGTTTGCCGCAAGACAGCCAGTACAGTTCTGCTGCCCTTCCAGCATTCAGGGAAGAGAGGTCATTAAAAAGTCCAGGACCAGCTTGTTTTAGACACACCCAGTGCAGTAACTGATGCTAGAGCTGGAGTTAAGAATTAAAGGTAGGGTCCATATTTTCTGTTTATTTTTTTGCAAATTTAGTTGTTATGGGGTTTTGTGTATTGATGCCAAGTGTTCTCTCGTAGCTCCATAACCTCAGTTTGGAACCCAAGGGTCTTAACCCCTTCCTGGCTGCAGAGGGACGCATTCCCGGCGGGGCTTCCGACGTTCCTGACGCGGCCGCGGGGCCGGGTGGAGCTCTGGCGCCATCTCGCGGTAGGCGGGGAGACTGCAGGCAGGACTCACCGCCCGGCTGAGTCTGGGTTTAAGGCTGAATATTTGCGGGTCAAGGGCCTCCCCAGGGGTTGCGGAAGCCAGTAGTCCCCTCGTTAGGGAGAAGCAGCCACTGAATTTCAAGTCACACTGGGGTCTGTTTTGGTGGGTCTGTTTCCGTAGGGTGGGCAGAAAAGCCGTAAGTGAACTGGAATCCCCTTGCTTTCTACTTTGCTCCTTCCACCTGCAAATCCAAGAGTACCTGCGAGAGGCAGCCGCGGCCGGACAGGTTCAAAGTGTGCGCCGTGCCGCGCAGCGCTGCCTCCTGCTCTTCTGCTCCCCTTCTCCTGGACCGGCTTTGAGAACACGGCAGCCCCGCCTTAAAGCCGCCCCTAAAGCAGGCTGTTCCTGCGTCGTGGGGGAGGAGTGTGGCGAGTGGGAGCCTGTGGGCCAGTCCAGGCAGACTTGTGTTAGAGGAGGGGTGAGTGTGCTCCCCAAACCCCTCCATCCCCAGAAACCCGCTGCCAAGTATTTGCCTGGGGGCCAGCGCTCACCGCACCGGGCTGTCCGGGGGCATCTGAGGGGCACGTTGCTGTCCTCCTCTCGCCCGATGCAGCACTGCTTTCTGAATTCAGGGCGGACCTGGGGCACCAGGGAATGACCCAGTGGGGCCCCTTTACCCTGGCAGGGGTTGCTCCCTGGGGGTACCCCCGATCCAGCCATCTGGGCAGCTGAGGAGTCGGACGTGTCACCTACCTAAAAATCCAGCCCTGGGTGGGGCCATGGGTGGCCAGGTTAGTTAATTCAAATAATGATTTTAATATAATTAATATTTGATAATAGTATTGCTATATTAACGTGAGTAACAATGAAATTAAATAACGCAGGTGTTCATAACCGTCTGGAAGGATTCCTGGAATTCCGTGAGGCTCTCCCTCACCTCTGCGTCGAGTCCGTCTTTCCCAGACGCTGGCTGGTTCAGGGCATCCTCAATGATGCTTCTCAGCTCACTGCCCTCCTCCGCCGGTCCTTCCTTGCCTCCTCCACTCTGCCCAGTGCAGGGGCTCTGCTGGGGGACTGTCTGCCTCGTGGGGCGGCCCGGGTGTTGGTGGGGCGCACGGCTGCCTGGACCGAGAGGAGGATGGAGTCGCTAATTGAACGCCTCCCAAGAGAAGGGGGGCTTCTGCCGAAGATTTTCAGGGCGCACATTCTGAATTTTCACTTCTAAGTCCCAGGATGTGCTTTGGTATCAGCGGTGGCAAGGACGTGGGTGTGGTGGCCTAGACGATCGTGACTGCGGAGGCACGCGTGGGTCATGACCATTCAGGAAGCATCTCCTGGGTCCCTGGCCCGCTCAGGCAGCCCTCACCGTGTCCCAGGTGTGGGGGTGCTCGGCCATCTGTCCTTCCCTCCGTCCACGGCCCCGATGCGCCCCCCGCGGGCGCGAAGGCTGGATTCGCAGCGGGGACAAGCCAGGTGGCCCCGGCAGGTGGAGACGCCCCTGGGTGCCGGGAGCTGGGTGAACCGCCTCCAAGGGCATCTGGCGCCCCGGGGCCGCGGTTACCTCCCGGCAGGCGCTCCGTGCCCGGGCACTGCCCGAGCGAGGTTGCATAAAAAGCTTTTATGAGCCAGGGAAAGTGTGTAATTTGTTCTGGAAGAACATAAAGCTCATTGTTTTCCCTCGGCTGCGGGTTGCTCTAGCCCCGTCCATCTCCTGGGAACGCTCGCTCCTGCTGTCACTTCCGCGGGCTTCGGGAGGAAGCTTCCAGACCACGGAACTCTCGTCCTTCAGAAACGAAAGGGAAGATAGGGCTTTCCCTCTTTCCTGTGAATTTCAAAAAGGGCTTTTATGAAGGACTAACTCTTGACAAGTTTCCTTGGCATGGCGGCTCGTGTAGAATTCATAACACACATAGTTTTTACTCAGAAGCCTTGGGTCACGTTCAGGCGGGGCCCTAAGTGCAGGCCCCGCCTCATCCCCATCCTCTTGGGCTCACGGCCCTGAGGCTGGCCGGGGGCACAAGCAGCAGGCATTTCGCCGGTGGGGGTTCCCAGCAGGCCCTTCTCGTGGGCAGAGTGCTCGGGGCGCAGGTTGGGCAGCCGCGAGAAAGCTCGTAGCTGGTTAACCTGCCCCACCGCGCTCTCTTTCGTGGACTGACAGTCATTTTTGGTGCCTTCATGTGGCTCTTTGCTTTTTTCGAAGACAGCAAAACAAACATTAAAAAAATCGTGGGCTTCCCTGGTGGCGCGTGCAGTGATTGAGAGTCTGCCTGCCGATGCAGGGGACGCGGGTTCGTGCCCCGGTCCGGGAAGATCCCACATGCCGCGGAGCGGCTGGGCCCGTGAGCCACAACTACTGAGTCTGTGCGTCCGGAGCCTGTGCTCCGCAACGGGAGAGGCCACAACAGTGAGAGGCCCGCGTAACGCAAAAAAAAAAAATCGTATCTCACACACACGCACACACACACGCATACACACGCACACCCCTGGATTTGCCTGCGGCAGCCACACGTATTTTGTGGCCCTCAGCTACCAAGCAGGTTCAGGGCACAGCAGAATGAAGGCCTGTCAAGTCAGGAGATGCCTCTTCCTACCGCGGGATCCCAGGACCCCGGGGATCTGCCTCTGTTGAAGCTCCAAAGGAAGCAAGCAAGCCCTCCGCTGCCCCCTCACTGCTTCTCCCCCAGAGCAAAGCCTTTGTATTTTCTCGGTCACGTCTCCCCCTTCACCTCCGGAGCAGCAGTGTGTGTGGCGGTGGGACTGCAGGCTGGTGAAGGGACCTACCGACCGGGGCTTCCTCCCCAGGAAGCAGGACACAGGGCCGGCTCCTCGGGACGAATGCCCCGGCAGCCTGGGCGTCCTTTGGCTTGGGACCGAGGTGCACACTGACACGGAGCCTGGCTCGCTGGGCTTCCAGAAAATTCGTGCGAGGCGGAAAACTCCTCCTGAGGCCGATGAGGTTGAGGCCTCCCTCGAGCCCCTTGTGTGTTTGACAAGCCGAGCAGAAGCCCTCCTGAATCACTTCGCTCCTGCAAACCCTGAGCCCCGCTCCCAAAGTCGCCCAAGGGACTTTCCATCAGTTCGAAGGAGAAATGTGCTATTTCAGACTCAGAACGTATCTCTTTGTAGCTGTAGAATCATCGCCCCATGGAAGAAGCACGCGGTACCTCGGGGCTGGGGGTGCCTGACCGTAAAGGGCTTTTCTGGGTAGGATTTTCCACTGAACGTACTTTAAATCAGGCTTCTTTGACTATAAACTTCTATTCGTGGGTTGAGTCTAGAAGCATGTAGTTTTTAAAAGACTGAGCAAAATGAACCTTGCTGTGTGTTGGTGTGTGTGTGTTGTGCATGTGTGTTTGTGTGTATGTTGGTGTGTGTGCATGTGTTGGTGTGTGTGTGTTGGTTTCTGTGCCTGTGTTGGTGTTGTGTGTTGGTGTGTGTGTTGGTGTGTGTGTGCGTGTGTGTGTTGGTGTGTGTGTT
>NW_021703780.1:1957219-1977000 GCF_005190385.1 Monodon monoceros | reverse complement strand
GTGTTGGTGTGTGTGTGCGTGTGTGTGTTGGTGTGTGTGTTGGTGTGAGTGTTGGTGTGTGTGTGTGTTGGTGTGTGTGGGGAGAGAGGGCACTGGGGCTAGAAGGAAGCAGGAGGAGAGACTAGAACTTTTCTTCCTTCAGAACCAAGCCTGGCCCACGGGGTGGCCACAGCAGCTTCTTCCCGTGGACCGAATGGCTCCTCTAGGTCAGCAGGCGCTCGGTGCAGTCAGGGCAGCCACACCGGCTGCAGACATAGTAACACGGCCCCATCAAGCGACGACCTCCTGGATTCTCCTTTAGAGAAGAGGGCGAGGTTACAATGTCTGAAAACCAGTCTGATGACATCATCAGATCTTTTCAGGCTGTTTGAAGCCACAGTTGCCTCTGATTATCATGATGTTTCAAATTCAGTGGATCTCAACTTAAAATGAGCCAGACAGGAACGACAGTTTCGAGCAGCAGACCTGAGACGTGAGTGAAGTGTTGCCTTTTAGGGCTTCTGCCAGCCATCAAGAGAAAGCTCTGAAGGAACGAGGGAGTCTCGCTTGGGGCTGAGTCAGCAGGCTGGCCACGGACGCCCTCAGACGGCACGCTGCCCTGCGTCCTCTGCCGTGCAGGACCAGAGGGCACCCAGCGGCTGACCATCCAGGGCTCACCACCAGGTTGGAGGTGGGCTCCTGGCAGCGCGCTCACCTTCAGAAGTAAATCCTGCTCAACCTCTGAGACCTTTTCTTGAAGGAAACTTTTCTCCCTGCTCCCCAGATATGTCAGAGTCCATTCTCTTCATCAGTGATATTCAGCTCTGGAACGTCGCCGCCATGGACTCTGAACCGGAGACACTGACTGGGGCTCCTGGGGAAACACAGGGTCAGGCTCCTGTGAGCCTCTGGTCACAACATTTTCATCAACTGACCTTGTTTTACGTGAGCTTCTGTTCAGAGACACCTTATTTAATACTCATCGTTGATTCTTTAATGCTGAGCTCATAGCCCACAGCACTGTGACTCAGACCTGGATGAAGTTCATCCAATACACGCAGCTGAGGAACGTCGCGGCCTTCTTGCCCTTAGGAGACGAGACGGCATTCATCACCCTGCTTGGGGACCACCGTAAGCAGCACAGAAAAGTGGAAATGGGCCACTACCAAGGCCACGAAAAGAAAACTCAAGTTCTTTACTGCCCTGTGCATGTCCATGAATGGCAGTGGAAACACTGAGAGTATTGATTTGGGGTCACAAATAAATTTTAGTGAGTAGGAGAATTCGCAGATATGGACTCTGTGAATGATGAGATTCGACTGTATATTGGTAAAACCAACGGGCATTTTTAAGAGCTGTGGATTCTGGGTAATGACTATGATCTAGTCATTTAATTTTTGGTCTTATCAAAGCAAAGATAATTCACATTTTAAAAATTATCTGCATTTATATAATGTTTTCTTAATAAAGACGCCAGACTTTGAAAACAGCTCTTTTCCCTTCTCTCCCTTGAAGCAGCAATCTCTCTTCTGTCTCGTCTTCGTACCGCTGTCAGGAAAGTTGCTTGTCAAGCCCCCCACGTTTCTGGCTACGACTGGCACCGGTGTCGACCTCATCTGCTGTCACCAGTGGCCGTGTGTTGGCACGTACCAAAGAACGAAGGTTGTCAGCGTCCAGCTGTTGAACATGAGGGTCTTCAGTGTCCTAGAAGCAGTGAATTATTTCACTTGGAGATGGTGTTTTTGGCCTTCGGAGCCATGTTGGGAGAAAACACTTCAAGTAAGGGATCCCTTTCTGGTGTCCTTTTCACATTTTCATGACAAGGACGGCTTGTCCTGTCACTTCTCCAGAGTGAGATGATGAAACTCTTCCCATTGCGCACCGTCCCTAAAGTGAGTTCCACAGATCACTAGTCACCTGGATCGTGCGGTTGGGTCGACTTGGGAAATTCTGTGCAGAGTCAAGCTTGTTTCTCCTCCGCAGACCTTCTCAGAACCTTTAGCTGCTAAAGCACATTTTGAAATCCCATGAAGTGCGTGTGTGCTCCACACAGGTTGACCGTGGAATTATCTCCCAGACCACTGTTCTCTGGGTTCCCTCTTGGGAAACACTTCTGTAGAGGCTGGACGGGGCCCAGACTACACGGGGTGCATCTGGGGTGGATACGGGGCAGCCGGTGCACGGGCTCTGGTTCCACGTGGAAAGAGGCCGCCCACGATGGGACCAGAGCCCTCTTTCCTGTCGTCTGTCTATTCTGTTGGGGGATGGTTTCCTGGTGTTTAGGTGCCGACATGGACGTGCTGTGCCCTGTGATTTTGCAAGAAGCGTTTGTCAAACCCTGACTGTGAATGGGCACTGAGAGTGGGCGATGCGAAGAAGAATGGGGCCTAGAGTTGCCAAAAGACAGAGAAACTCTGGGGGCTCCTTTGATCTTGCTTTGCACCCAGCATTGATAGTCATCTCAGCCTCAGTTACCAAACACAGGTATTTCAGGCTCTTTGAACCCCGCTGAGCACAGCGGAATTTGGGCCGTCTGTTAATTACTGTGGTTGAAACACTGCGGCTTTTCTCTCCCCTGTGCATTTCTCATGAGACAGTGTCACCTGCACAGGTGGATAACGACCGTGACTCTGAAACAGTGCCCCCAAGTGGGCTTTCGAGGGACTTGATGGCAAGTACTCAAGGCTTGGTACTGGCCATCTCCGCACGGAAGGAAAGCACGAAAACGTTATTATTCGACACGTAGCCCGTGCCAGGTGCTGTGCCAGCCACAAGGCGACAGCATAAGTGTGACGGGCTTCTGTCCCTATTGAAAGAGGCTCCTGCACTTATGAGGAAATGGCGATAGTTCAGCCCCCAGGTCTCAGATGTGCCCTCGGAGCCCAGATTCGCCCTGACCAGTGGCTGGGATTGCTGGCAGTGTTTGGGACAGAGGGGTTCTGAATGGAGTTGACTGCAATTCAACTGTAATTCAGTTGTTGGGAATTACGTGAAAGTGGTGATAAAGCACATGGGACAGTGTCTGGCTTGAGGCAGGAGTGTAGGACAAGTGGCCTGTGTCACCCATTGTCGTCGTCACAGGGCAGGTCTGGCCTCGTGGTCGCCTGTCCTCAGAGCCTGGCCGTAAAGAAGTGGCAGGTGACTCTTCGGCAGACAGTAGGTAGCTCACACTTGTAGCTTAGTTTTTGGAAGAATTTTTGTTTTCGATCATTCGGGGAACTAGCGACACGTGCAGATTGAGGTGGTGAATTCCGACTGTTTGTCAGCTTCGTCGAGTGGCACGTGTGTCTGCGCTTTATCCAGGTGATTCGGGCACGCGTACTTCGGGGGCACATGTCTGGAAAGGGCCTCGCTTCTCCATTTCACGTTGTGTATTGGCAGGTGCTCCGGAACATTACACACCTGTCCTCTGAACTTAATGACAAAACACGCTCTGTGTGTCGGTATCTCACAGGAAGGATTATCAGGGTGTTCTGAGCACGGAAGGTTCTCTACAGAGGAGGTAGCTCTAGGGTGTGTGTGGATTTTTCTGTGAAGTCTACAGCACGTGCTGTTTCCGCAAAGGTGGCTTTACACTAGCTCACAAATCCCTTCCTGGGACGTAACCCTGCGGCCAGGTGAGTTGAGCGCTGTCGCCGGGTACGCAGAGACTGCGTCCGGCGCCCACGGGAGCAGAGGCTGGCCACCACGAGGCCAGGCGACGGTCTCAGCCACTTGACTTCCTTGCTCCTGACTTCCTGCCAGATGCTTTGGGGCGGAAACATCTTGTCTGGTGCTGGGCCGTGTCTGCCCAAAGGTAAAAATTTGGGGGAGTTTCTGCCAGAGCTATTAAGCCTTTCATGAGTCAATGAAAAAAGAAATTCTTCCTTTGAATTGCTTGGCTTCAGTTCACCAGTGATTCAACATGTGACCCCGCCACCCAAGAGGTGCTCTGTCTCCGTCTCTGACCCCCACACACGCTCACACACACACGTGCTCACCCCCAGCTCAGCACTCTCACACACACACATACCACCCACCGACACACGCGGCACGCACACCCTCACCCTCAGCCTGGCTGATGCAAACCCTGAACCAGGGCGTCACCAGAGACTCTCTCGCTTTATGTGTCAGGAAAGGAAGGGAAACAGGGGCAGACGTGTCGGAACTCGGTAATTCTGAAGCACAGACTCGCGTGGCTGCTACCTCAAGTTTAGGAATATGAACTATGAATCAGAAGGGGGCTCTGAGGGCACTGCTGCCACAGCAGGAAGGAGGGTGATGGGGAGACGTGCACACCCCTGCGTCCCCAAGGTTTGCTCTTTTATCAAGAATGCTCTGGGCTTCCCCGGTGGTGCAGTGGTTGAGAGTCCGCCTGCCGATGCAGGGCACGCGGGTTCGTGCTCCGGTCCGGGAAGATCCCACATGCTGCGGGGCGGCTGGGCCCGTGAGCCATGGCCGCTGGGCCTGCGCGTCCGGAGCCTGTGCTCCACAACGGGAGAGGCCACAACAGTGAGAGGCCCACGTACCGCCAAAAAAAAAAAAGAATGCTCTGAGTGGGGTCTCTCCCTGGTCCTGACCTTGTCATCCTCCTCTGGTCACAAAGAGCTGTATTTACATGTCCTGGGAGAAAGTGGTCGCTCCGGGACACCCGGGGGGGGCGCAGACGCTGTGGCCCGAGCCAAGGCCCGGGGCTGAGCTCACCCACCCGCCTGCTTCCGTGGGTTTGGTGCTGCTGGTCACTAGCTAGAGCCAGCAGCACTGTTCTCTCCAATTCTCCGGGAGAACAATCCAGGGCCTTGATGGGTCAGGTGAGCAGAGGTCAGGAGGGCGCTGGGCTGGGAGGCCCCCTACAGCCTGCAGTTCTCTCCAGAGGGGCTCTGAGTGATGAGTTGACACTGACATTACCCTACTCGGGAAAACCCCAAATCTCTAATTTTCTGTATTTGAATATCGTATTGCCCTGTGTAATTTTATTGTGTAAAATGAAAACAGAAAGAGCTAAAGTTGTTGGGGGTGGAGAAAGGCCGAGGATTTAGGAAGATAAATCGAGGTGGCTTTGTCCCTGGGGGCGCCAGGCTGTGACGGCGGCTGTCACCCCCAGCTGGCCTGGCCCTGGGTAGGTGAGTAGGGCGCTGGGGACACAGGGCACTCATTGGGCGCTGGGCCTGTCCTGCTGGCCTGAGCAGCGGCCCAGGTCGACTGTCAGGGAGACCCGAGAGCTTTCCTGATGGCTCTAAACCCCTGGCCGTCCCCCTGCAGGTGGCCCACGAAATGCATCGCCTCCCTCGCCCGGACCTTCGGGCTGCGTAGGCTTTTAATGAGTGCTTTTCTCCTCCGAGCTGACTTTACCTGCAGGGGAGCCACCGAGGGGTGTCAGGATGGGAGTGCTGCCTGAGCCTCTGTCCCCCATCTCCTCCTGGGCAGCCCAGGAATGTCCTCCCGACAGGCAGCTACGCTCTGCAAAATATTCTGTCTTCACCCTGAGCAGGTGGCTTCTGGGAGAGGGTTAGGCTTTCCGGTGGGCCCGCGCTCCACGCACGTAGCACAGGCCCTTCACATTCTCTGGCTTTTCTCTCTTACAAAGAGACTGGAAAGGACAGAATCAGCACGGGTGGGCTCCTGGCATCCGGGTGGCTCAGTAGGGTGGCGACGTGTTTCGCGCTGGTGTCTTGGACGAGACCATGAGGGGCAGCGGCTCTCCCTTCCCTCCCTGATCGCTACCAGGCTCTTGCTCTTTGATTGTCTCGCCTCCGTATTTGCTTAGGAATTATCTGGAAAGGACCGAGGCCCCTGGGAGAAGCCGGGCTGTGTCTATACAAGCAGAGCCTGGGGGAGAGCTGATGGAGAGTTTAGAGCAAATGCCACGCTTCTAGTCACCGAGGGAAGGGGTTTTCTTGCTCTGGATTGTCGAGGTTATTTCTGCACAGGGACCCGGCTCACCAGCTGAGCAGCGGGCTCCCTATTTGGCACAATTTGAAGGAGGTGACCGAGGTCACAGAGGCGGTCAGGAATCAAGGTGTTGGCCAGATGACTCATAGAAGAATCTTCACATTGTCTCGCCAACACTTAGGAAATCCTTATCTAGAATTCAGAAGTTCTTAAGGATGATTTTCTTTTTCTTTTGAATTTTATTGTTGGAATAGGTGATCCATGCACATGGTTTACGTAGAAAAACGATGTAAAAAGGCAGACGTTGAGACGTCTTCCTCCCGCCTGGGTCACTGGCCTCCCGTTCCCAAACCCCAGCTGTAGTGCAGCTCCTTTGATTAGGTTTGTGTGTGTATCTGGGGGAGGATGTGCATGCCGTGTCCTTCTGGTATGTCACTGTGGAAATATAAACAAATAAAAATATGTTCTTATTTTTCTTCCTTTTTAACCCCCAAACACCTCAGTTTTCCCCTAATACTGTATCTCGCGGATCTCTGCTTAGTGCCCAGGGAGCTTCCTTTCCAGAGGCGCCTGCTGTTCTGTGGGTGGACGTGCTGAGGTCATTTAACCCCGCATGGCGGGATGCTTGTGGTGTTGTCAACCTTCTACTAGAACAAACAATGATTCAGTGGATCGACTTGGAATCTGTCGTGTGTGTGTGAGGACCATCACAGGCTAAATTCCCAGACGTCAGGTGGTCAGGCCCAAAGTAGGCACATCTGTAATTGTGATGGGTGTGGAATCCCCACCCCTGCCATCCCAGCCTCCGTGTTGTCGATCTCGGGGGTTTTTGAGGAAGGCGAACGCTTGTCTGTGATATGAGTTATGAATAGCTTTTCCCAGTTTGTCATTTGACTTTGTTTATGGTGTACCTTTTTTCAGCTTTTTATTATGAATGAATAAATCACCTATTTATTTACTTATGATCACCTATGTATCCACCCTCTAAATTCAACAGTTGATAGCAGTTACCACCTTTGCCCTAGCTGTGTGTGTGTGTGTGTGTGTGTGTGTGAGCACAGATGTGTGTGAGCCTGTGCATACACACAGAAGGTGCAGACAGCATGTCAGCATGCCACTCCCGAAAGGAAGACGTTTTCTTACATAATCATCACGTCGTTACCACATCCAAGAAAATTAATAATAATTCCCTCATTTTTCTTCTCAGAATTTTCTTGGTTCTCTTTCCTTTTTTTCATATAGACTTTAGAATTGCTTGTCTAGTTCCAGAAAAATGCCCTTTAAAAAATTGAGATGGTATTCATATTTAATTAAATGAATGTAGAGAGAGTTGGCATCTTTTGATGTTGAGTCTTCCTGTCAAGAACATGGTATGTTCTTCCATTTAAAAATTCCACCTTTGTATCCTTCAGGAGCATTTTGAAGTTTTATTCTGAAGGTTTACACGTTTCTTGTTAAGTTTTTCCTAGATGTTTTTTCTCTTACTGATCTTGTAAACGGTGTTGCGTTCCCCATCTTTTGAAGGAGAGTTGTTTGTTTGTGTGAAGCTGTTGATTTCTACGTGTTAATTTTCTGTCTTACTACTGAGAGTGTGCATTTGTGTACCTTGTCATTGCACAAGGCCTCCAGCTGAGGCGGGCATGGGGCTGGAGCTCAGCTTGCCCTTTCCTGGCCAGGCAGCATGCTCATGGGGCTACGACCCCATGACCAGAAAGAGGTACCCTTTCTACTGGGATGGGACACATTTTCCTAAGCTGAACAAAGGCATGGTAGAGTCTAATGTTGACCTTGTTTCGACCTTCCTCTTGTAGAAGTCTTGTTTATAGTAGTAGTTTTGGTTAATTCTCTTATGGTTTCCTAGTTGTAGTAATACCATGAATCAACAGTAAGAGGTTCACCTCCTCTCAATGTTTATGCATCTAATTTCTTTGTCATATCTAACTGTTTGGGCTAGCATCACCAGTACTGTGTTAATGGTTGTGATGATGGTGGACATCCTACTGATGTCAGCAAGGATACCTCTGGGGTTTCCCCAGGTTCATTTTTTAAAAAACTATCTTAACCCTTTTAAAATTGCAGTTAAACTACACATAACATAAAGTGTACCACTTTAACAATTTTTAAGTGCACGGCTCAGTAACATTAAGCATGTCGACACTGTCATGCAACCATCACCACCATCCGCCTCTAGAACATTTTCATGTTGCAAAACTGAAATCTACTCGTTACATGCGTACCTCTCATATTTTCCCTCCCCCAGCCCCTGGCACCCATCATTCTACTCTCTGTCTCTGTGAATTTGGCTGCTCTGGGTGCCTCATATAAGTGGAATCTGACCCTATTTGTCCCTTTTGCGACTGGCTTATTTCACTGAGCATCACGCCCTCAAGGTTCAGTCATGTTGTAGCAGGTGTCAGCATTTCCTTCCTTTTCAAGACTGAATAATATTCCACTGTCTGGACAGAACACGTTCTGTTTATCCGTTCATCCATTCATGCTCTGCCATGGTTAACCTGGGGTCTCTGAGACCCCAGCCCCACGAGCTGCCTGAGCTGCACCTCCTCGGGGCCCTCTGGCCTGGGCCCTTTGTCTCCTCCACTGTCTCGTAGGACATTGGCCTTTATCCGCCTGGGCCTGGATTCCTCCGGTGGCCCCTCCAGCTTTACCCAACTGCTTCTGTGACACAGGGTGAGCAGGGGGCCCTGTGGAACCTCACACTGCAGCTGCAGAGCCTGCAAGACGGGGTGCAGGTGGCAGGAGAAGGCCTGGACTCCGGGGGTCCTGGGGAAGCCACAGAACAGCTGGAAGGAGGCAGAGAAGTAGAAGCAGCTCCGACCCCAAGTCGGCACCAAATTCTGGCCGCATGGCTTGCCTTTCTGTCCACCTGCCCACACTCCATGTCTGGGGGTCAGCAGACATTCTGTCCTGTGTCCTTACATCACAGGCCACCGCCGATCATAGGATCACAGGTGGACCCGGAACCCTGACCAAATCTGAACTATAGGATGGTTGTCACGTTTATGAGGTTTCTTTCTAAGGAAGAAGAGTGGACACGGGTTAGGAAAACCCTGGTAGAACCTTAGCTTCCCAGGGGTGAGGGGCCTGTAATGGCAGAGCTTCCAGGGCTGCCTCCCAGGCCCGGTGGAGCCGCGCACCCCTCCCTCCAGGTGGGCTGGCTAAGGCGCTCTCCATGCTGGTTTCCTTGCTTGTTCTCAGTCAACACGGGATTGTTAAAAAAAGGAAAGAAAAGACTTGGAGAGCTTCTCCCGAAGCATGAGTAATTCATCTGTAAACTGCCCCAGGTAATGGCCACGTTAGTGCACCCAAAAGCCATGTGTTTTCAGATCACTGATTTCAAACACAGAAGACGAAGTAACTCTCCCACATCTTCCTGCCTCTGGGTTTTTAAAAAATTAAATTTAGGGTAAGAGGTTGTGCATTTGAGGGAAAGACAGGCTCAGGCTGCGTAAGTGGAAGAGGACAGACCCAGGATTCCAGAAGACTGTATCCTTGACCTCTGACCCACACTGCGGTGCGAGATGCAGGCTGGGCGGCAGGTGGGCAGGACCGAGGCGGTGCAGTGGCCTCCGCGGTCCCTCCCGTGACCCTGGCGGTGTGCTGGCTGCGCGTCTTTGCAGACCCTGTGGTCTTGGAGGCTGGTCTGCAGGGTCACGGAGGCCTCAAGGGCAGTCTGTTGTAACATCTCTTTACTCCCAGGACTGAAGCAGCAAATGGAGCGGGAGGCCAGCGAGCGGGCATCACTGTGGCGGCGGGAGGGGGAAGGGAGGGAAGGAGAGCGAGGGGAAGGGCTGGGTGGGAGGAGGGGACAGAGGCGAGAGCGCCGGTGCGTGCCTTGCACTGACCCGGACACCAATCTGCCTGGCTGGTCACCCTCCGTGGGACCGTGTCTCTGGCAGCCGACAGCTAATCCCCGTCCCTCAGGCCAGCAGCCGCGGCCCCTGGATCTGCAGGTTATAAATATGTTGTGGGCTCTCTGGCCGAGAGCCCAGGTGTGGTCTGCAGCTGCCCGGCCCCAGTTCTGGGGAGAAGGGGAACCTTCCCGGGGGTCCTGGTGATTATTTGCGGGTTGTGCTGGTGCTGGTGGGCTCAGAGCTGCCGTGCTTACCCGGGGTTCTGCGCTGCTGACCCTCTCCTGTCACGCTGCCCTTTACAGCCTGTAACTCACTTGGCGGCTCCTTCCTGGAAGCCTTCCAGTGTCCCGATGTTCCTCTGAACTTGGGGTGCTCCAAACCGTCTGCGGTCTCCTTAGAGGCTGAAGGAAGCGTTGGGATCCACGGAATAAAGACAGCCTTGTCAGGCACGCAGTGTTTGGCCTCTTTGTGTACACCCAGTGTAGCATAAGGCTTTTAAAAAACCCCTTTGTGACTATATGACATCATTTATTTATAAGTACTTCATTGTTCAGTGATACACCTGGACCTTTCCTGGAACCTTTGCTTTCCCCACGTCATCTTCCCATTGTTTCTCTGTACCTGTCACAAGAGCAGAAATTAACTAATGATAATGTGGCCTCTCTCCCCTCCTCTCCCCTTGAATGTGGTGATAAGGTGCCTTCCTCCCAGGTGAAGACATGCCTAACACGGGGCTCTTTGCAGCTGGGGGAATGACGCACTTCAGGCCAAGTTCTCTTTGCCCACCGGGGCTGCGAGATTCAGGCTGCAGCATCTCTCTGGGAACTAGAAAGGCTGAACTCTGATCTCAAAGCAAAGAGGGATCCCTCTTCTCTTGGGTTAAGGCAGATAGAGCTGGCTGCTATCACCCCCAGCAACAATTTCTCTTCCAACTTTTTGCCCATTTCTTCCAAGATATTATCTGATCTTTATTCCCTGCCTCCTGCAAATTAAAGACAAAATCATGGAGTCTTAGGTCAGGAAACCTACAGGGCCTAATTTAGGGACCAGGCATCTGAGCCCCGGAAGGGTAGTGGCTCAGCCACAGCCGTGGGCGGTTGCTGGTGCGCTGGACCAGAACCAAGGAAGGCTGCGCTTTCCCAGCCATTCGTCCAAAGAGCTAATACACGACCTGGGAATCTGGGGGTAAGCGAGAACTCGTTGGACATCCTCCGCACGTCTCATCCTCAATTTATGAAGAAGGAATTTGTAGGATTTTCCTGTGCAGGCCTCTAGGCTTAAATTCATCGTAGCTCACCTTGCCTTTGTGGAAAGAAATGTGGTCAACATCTGACTAATTCATCAATGGATTTATGGTCTGTTCAAAGCCCACATAAGAAATGGAAAGAACCGTGCCTGCTCAGTGACAACAGCAGGATTTATCTGGTACGAGATGGTTACCATAGAGGGACCCTTTATAGATGGATATGAGGTTTTGGAAACGGTGGACTTTTGGACATGTGGCCGTATTGTTTTTGGAAAGGTGGCAGAATACCCCACTCAATTATCTGTTGTGCTTGGATGAGTAATAAATTCCAACGTAGACATGCAGGAAACACTGGTAGGTTTTCTTCTTGAAAACATAGGGTTTTCAATCCTCTGCCCCTCACAGCTCACCCATTTCCTCTTGTGGTTCCCTCTGTGAGCTGTCCAGAACCAGGAATTTCTGCATAAAATAGTAAAACATAAATGAAAACGTAAGTCCCACTGATGGCTTTTAAAGTCGGGTTGCTCTGTGCCACGTGCCGGCTTCACTTCTAAAGGTCACTGTCACAGTGAAATGTGGGCATCCAGACCCCCCGGGCCCAAGTCTCCCTGTGCTAATTCCTGCTTTTGCCCTTAGGACTCCCTGCTTGTTCTTCCAGGGACATCTTGACACAGACGGTACCGAGGCCTCTCTGTCCTTCTCTGGGTCCTTCGGACACTTTTTGGACAACACCTTAAGGACCACAGCTTGGAAAAATAATGTCAGGCTTGGGGGCCTTTCCAAGTGCTTTGACGGCAAAACTCAACGTCACAACCATTTATTTCTTTTCCTTTGGTGCCCGTTTTCAGATATTCTTCCCTATTTGGGACTTGGGACCCGTCCTTGGATCCTGCAAACACTGCACAGGGAGGAACGTTCTGGAACCCAGAGAGGGGTGACTGTGCACAGCTGCTCCGGGCGGGGCCGGGGGCTGGGGGCCCCTGGCTGTCACCCCCAGAGGCGGCTCGGTAGCCTGTGATTGCTGGCAGCAACCAGCCAGAGGACTCACCTTTGCTTCCAGGGCACAGATTCCACACCACAGATCTTCCCCAAAGTTGGCCCTCGGTGGTCTGGGCTCCTGCTTCCCAGGAGCGGACGAATGGGCCCTCTGAGATCACACACTGTCCCCATTCAGGGTCCTGGCTGCAGGCCTGGGGCTCCCGGGAGGCAGTGTCCTGGAAGGAGGACCAGTGCCCTTCGTCCCTCAGGACCTGTTGAGTGGCCCCAAGTCTGCAGAAGCAGGCAGGGCGGCTGGCCCGGAGCAGCGGCAGAGGGGGACCTTGGCTGCAGGGGTGACACAGAAACCCCTCTGAGTGCGGCCCGGCCAGCCTGTACTGCCCTCCCATGGGACCACATTTGCTATTTGCCTAATTTATTTGTCAAGCACAGTTAAGAGTGTGTTGTAAAGAACTTTTCTAATGGGGATCTACAGCCTATTTAAAGTTTTGCATCTTAATTGCTCTGGGGCAGGTATGGAGAGTGTGTTCCATTTGCTCCAGCACAGGAGTCTGAGACCCAGGAGCTTGGGATGTGACAGGCAGAGCCACGCAGCTGACCCAGGGCTGTCACTCACAGCCCCACAGGCGGTCACCCCGCCGTATCACGTGATCTGGCCGCACAGAAGGGCAGCGGGGAGCCGAGATTTGTAAGAGTGATGTCTTGACTTGTGTATGTTGGCAGCTAATTCAACTCTTCTTTTTCTTTTTTACTCATTTTTTATAACAAAATATACATAATATAAAAATTACCACCTTAACTATTTTTAACTGTTCAGTAGTGTTAAGTCTACTTAACAGGAGATCTCCAGAGCTCCTTGTCTTGTAAGACTGCAAATCTGTCCCCATTAAACACTAACCCCCTCCCCAATCCCTGCAGCCCTGGGAAACTCCCATTCTGCTTCCTGTCTTTATGAACCTGATGACTCAAATTTAAAGAAAAGAAAAGCACTGAGCATCTAACAAGACCCTTTGGGATCTGGTAGCTTTCCTGCGGTCGCCAGTTTTTCTCTGGAATCCCTCAGTGGTGCCAGTGAGAGACACGAGCTGTTCGTTCTTGAAGAGCTTTGCTTTCTTAAGTTACTGGTGGTTAAGTTATCCACTGAGCAGTGATTGATTCTGAGCCTGGCTGTCTCTCTCTCCAACTTCCCCTCTTTCGATTATTGCCAGGACTGGTTGGTCTACACATCATTTCAAAAACTGGCCTCAAAGAAATACAGTCAAGGCCCCAGGCTTACTCCTCAAATGATAGCGTGGGGAGAGCTGAGAGATGAGGGTCCATCAAGTCCAAGTGAGAAAGCCCTGTAGAAATCATTAGGTAACGTGCAGACTGAAGTGTTGATCTAAACTCACAACTTTGGGGATGTGAACAGGGTTGTCCTAACTGTACGATGTCACTGGCATAGAATAATACATCACCGTCCCAGATTGTGCCTTTGGGCTTGTGTCCTGGAAGCAATCGTAGGCTGGCAGACCAGCCTTGAACATAGCATTTCAGGTCCTTTTCACGGCTTGGTTTTCTAAATTCCAGGCTGTAACCCTTCAGCATGTGGACCATAACTGAAAATTGAAAATGAAGTTTTGGGTTTCCCTGGTGGCGCAGCCTGCCGATGCAGGGGACGCGGGTTTGTGCCCCGGTCCGGGAAGATCCCACATGCCGCGGAGCGGCTGGGCCTGTGAGCCACAACTACTGAGCCTGTGCATCTGGAGCCTGTGCTCCACAGCAAGAGAGGCCGCAATAGTGAGAGGCCCGCGCTTGCCACAACTAGGGAAAGCCCTCGCACAGAAACGAAGACCCAACACAGAAAAAATAAATAAATAAACTCCTACCCCCAACATCTTCTAAAAAAAAAAATGAAGTTTCAATATCCTTTCCCACTGGGGCCGAAAGTTCAGAGAAAACAAGACTGGCAGAGGGCTCCCTGGCAGCCTCCTTCTCTGACCCTGCCCAGAAACGCCTGCTCCGAGCCCCTGGAAATGCACACGTTCCTCATCAACACCTTCGCTCCTCACGCAGGTGGGGAGCGCTGCCCGCTTCCCAGCAGAGCCCGGCCGGCACCCCCAGCCCGCGCTGGATGGGGAAGGCTGAGCTCCAGGTGTGAAGAAAGTTTTCGGAATAAGGCATCTGGGCTTGCTGTTTTTGGAAAAACAACACTTTGTGTCCCTGGAATCCCTTCCTTTTTGCAGGCGAGCATGTGCGGACCGAAGCTCTGAGACCCTGGCCTCCCGGGCCTGCGGGGGAGTCAGTGTTAGGGCAGGGCGGCTACCAGGGTCCGGATGCTTTGGGGCTTTGGCTGTCTTCCTGATGGAACAGAAGCGCTGCCCACCCCCCAGTTTCCCAGGTAGAAATGCTGTCTTCTGTGAGGGCATCAGTCAGGGGCTCCTTCCCCTCTGCTGAGCTGCCCGCGGCCCCCGACTGGCTGTGACCACCAGCTCATCAGGAGAGAAGGAGAGGGCCTGGGTCACCCTCCAGGGCTACGGGCTGTGCTGCTCGGCCCACCGCGTGTGAGGCCTGCTGTGTGCCTACTGGGAGTGGGTGACTTGCGCAGTGGTGGGTGCAGGGGAAACACTCCGATGAGGATTATGCAAAGTCTGCCCCCCTGTTCCAGGCCGTCACATCAGGCCCAGGCCTGAGGTGGGCAGGAATCGGGACCAGGGCTTAGTTAGCGCAAGCTTGCTTTACTCTGCTTCACTCTTGCAGGGGAGAATAAGCTGTGGAAAGAAGAAGAACTTGGCAGAGGCAGACGGCGGCAGCTCTGCCGGCCCCTGCGGGTCGCCTGGCGAGTTCCTGGCCTGGACAGACTCTCGCGTGGGTTGTCTGCCAGCCCGGAGGAACGATCACCTGGGTGCTCACTGCCATCTCTGTTTCCAGCCCATCAGCGCCAGGGATGGCAGACAGGACCACAGGAGGTGACAGTTCAGCTCCTCAGGGAGCATGTCCCCCACGCCTGGGACGAGGGGCGCTGGGGTGAGCCGTGGGGTGCCGGGCCCAGCAGCCCACTCCGTCTGCGAGGGGCTTCCTAAGAGCAGGCCTGGCCGTGGCCACACGCCGTAAGGACAACTGCCTTGTCACCCGGAGGTTGCCACCTGTCGCCGCAGCTCAGATGCATTCTGCAGGTATGTTTTGTTGGATTCACATGCTGTTTCCCAACATGCTAAGTCATTCTTTTGAAAAATCAGGAATTTAAAAATTAAAACTTGGATTTCTGGCTTTTCCTCCAAAGAGGTAGCAGATGTGGTGCTGCACCTGCATGCTGCGTGACAGGAGGGGCGGGGAGCCCCTCTCGCCCGAGGGAAGGTAGCAGCACAGAAGTCAGAAGGGGGCAGTCCTTGGCGGTGCCTGGAAGTGCCCGTTCCGCTCAGGTCGCCTTTGCCTCCGTGTGGAGCCGGGTCCGCCAGCCTGTCCAAATCTAATCCCCATGAAATACCACTTGTTGATCCTTCGGTCACCAGACAGCTCCTGAGCCTGGTCCTCTCCAGCGTCCACACCACGCTATCTAGAACGAGGGTGGCCGTGATGCTCTCACTGTACTTCCGTCCAAAAACTGCCTGTAAAGAGACTGAATTAGTAATTTAAAAAATTCCCACAAACGGAACTTCCCTGATGGAGCAGTAGATAAGACTCCACGTTCCCAATGCAGGGGGCCTGGGTTCGATCCCTGGTCAGGGAACTAGATCCCACATGCATGTCGCAACTAAGAGTCATGTGCCACAACTAAGGAGCCATCGAGCCGCAACTAAGGAGCCCACGGGCTGCAACTAAGACCCAGCGCAACCAAATAAATAAATAAATATAAAAAAAATTTCCCACAATGAAAAGCCCAGGTCCAGAAGGCTATACTTTTGAACTCTCTAAAAATAGATTTAAAACAAATTTAAAAAAAAAGAGAAAAACGAAGGCACACTTAACAACTCATTCTATGAGGTCAGTATTATCCTGATACCAAAACCAAACAAAGACATAACAAGAAAACTACAGTCCAATATTTCCTATGAATATAGATGCAAAAATCCTTAACAAAAATCCTTACAAACTGAATCCAGCTACATATAAAGGAGGATTGTACACCATAGCTAAGTGGGATTTATCCCAGAATTTTTGGTTTAACATAAAAAAAATTAATGTAGTACAGTATATCAATGGAATGAAGGACAAAAGCCACATCATCATCTCAATCAATTCAGAAAAAGTATTTGACAAAAGTCAACACCCTTTCATGATAGAAACACTCAAAAATTAGGAATTGAAGGGAATTTTCTCAGTCTTATAAAGGACATCTGTGAAGAACACACAGCTAAGTGCACCATACTTAGTGTAAAAGACTGAGTGCTTTCCACCTAAGATCAGAAAAAAGGCCGAGATATTTGCTGTTGCCAGTTCTGTTTGACCTTATACTGGGAATTTAGCCAGGGAAATTAAGCAAGAAAAAAGATCAAAGGCATCCATATTGAAACTGAAGAATGAAACTATGTCTGTTTGTAGATGGGATGATTTTATATACAGAAAATCCTAGGGACTGCACTAAAAACCTATTAGAACTAATAAGCAAGTTCAGCTAAGTTGCAGAATACAAGATCAATATACAAAGTTAATTGCATTTCTATATGCTAGAAGCAATCAAAATGAAATTCAGAGAACAATTCCATTTACAGTAGCCTCAAAAAGGATAAATACTTACGAATAAATATAACAAAAGAAGTGAAAAACTTATACAGTATGCTGAAACTACAAAACGTTGTTGAAATAAGCTTTAAAAGAACTGAATAAATGGAAGGATATCCGATGTTTATGAGTTGGAAGACATTGTTAAAATGACAATATCCACCAAACTGACATATAGACTCAAAGCAGTTTGTATCATAATCCCAGCTGCATTGTTTCAAGAAATTGGCAACCTGATCTCAAATTCATATGCAAATTTGAAGGACCCAGAATAACCAAAGCATTCCTGGAAAAGAACAGTGTTAGAGGGCTCACACTTCAGAACTCACCACAATGCTACAGTAATCAAGACAGCGAGTGGCCGTGTCATTTCCAGTGCTCGTTATTCCCTACTGCATTTCCATGTTTCCATCTATGATAAATTTCCTTCAACCCAAAGAACTTCCTTTAGTATTCCTTATAGTGCCGGTATGCTGGTGATTAATTCCCTCAGCCTTTGTCTGTAAAGTGTCTTTATTTTAACTTTCAAAGAACAGTTTTACTGAGTATAAAATTCTAGGTTGGTTTTCAGCACTTTGAAGACATCATTCTATTGTGTTCTGGTTTCCATAGTCTCTGTTGAAAAGTTAGCCATCAGTTTTACTGTTGCTTCTTTGGAGATAACATGTCTTTTGTACTGTGGCTAGTCACCTGATTTTCACTTTTCTCAGGTTCTTCAGGACTTTGACTATGATTTGCCTAGGTATGGTTTTCTTTGATGTACCCCGCTGGGGTTCCTGAGATTCTCAAATCTGTGGTTTGATGTCTTTTCACCAATTTTGGAACTTTCTTGGCTGTTATTTCTTCTGCTTCCTGTATTGCTTCTGCTCCAGTCTCTCTTTCCTCTCCTTCTAGGACTTTGATCACATGATATTAGGTTTCTTGATTATGTACCCCATGTGTCTCTTTATAGTATGATTTTTCCTCTCTATGTTTCAGTTAATATATTTTTCTATTTACTTGTCTTCAATTTCACTTCTCTTGTTTCCAGCTTACCGTTATCCCCACCCAGTGGGTTCTTAATTTTAGGTATTGTGTGTTTTAGTTTTGGAATGTCCCTTTGATTGTTTTGTATATATTCTAACTCTAATGGTTGAATTAACCATTTTCATTGATTTTTATCCATCGTTTGCACTGATTTCTTTAATATTTTAATATTCTTCTCTGCTCTCTCCAAAACCTGGATGTTCTGTCGTCTGCTTTTATTGTTTATATTCTCTTGGATGTTGGTCACATCTTCCTGGCTCTTTGTTGTGTGCCTGAACGTTTATGAAAGAACCTCAGTCACTCCGTATAATACCTTTCATCAGCAAAGGTCTTTATTTTCTTCCATGTAACATGAAGAATAAAGAGATGATTCCTTCAGTGAAAGCAGAGATTGAGCTGGGTTGAGGCTGGGTGGTTTCCAAGGTTTCTGGAAAACTTGGTTCAGCTCTGGTTTATCCTTGTCCTTTGAGTGTGGCCTTTCTCAGCTTTGAATTCTAACTGTTTTGCCATGTAGAGGTTGTATCTTAGTTCTTCCCCCCTGTTGCTACCTGCAGCTTCAAAATCTGACAAATGTCTTGAGCTGGAGACCTGTTTGTTTTAGACTCCTTCTTTCTAGTGGGGCTTTATCCTCAAAGCACTCTGAGGCTGTTGGAGATTTTGCTCTGCTCTTCCGGCCAAGCCCCTCAACCTTCTACACCATCCCATCACTCAGCCAATGACTAGTGGGGAAAGCCGGCCTATATTATACATTCAAATGGCTTTTGTTTTTTAATTGCAACACTCTTGGTTTTTCCTGTGCATTGCTTGAGTATGAGAAGGAACTTGAAGATGAAGCCTGCACATCACTCAGAGATCCTAGATTTGGAGCAGGAGTGAGTATACTTCATGTAGGCATGAGCATCTTAAATCAGGACAAGAGGCGTGCACAGGGATATGGGGAAGTTAAAGAGGTAGACTGTTGCTGACACTGCTGGTTATCTACCCAAGATCTATTTCCTCCTTGTTTCCTTGTAACAGGACTTTAAATTCATTTAGACATCCACCTTCCCATGTGCAGCCTCTGCCTCAGGGAAGGTTAATTTCATCTTCAGCTCCAGGGAGTGGATCTAAGTGGTCTAAGGATCATCTCATCTCTACTGCCAAACATTTGGTTAAGGAAGATATAGGTGGTTTCATAATTTGGGTTGATGGATCCTTGGTATTGCCTTTGCATGTGAGAGGCTTATAGCTGGGAAAGTTGGAAAATGACAAAGTTGAGAGGTTTTCTAATTGAGTTTCCTAAGCAGTATCAGAAGCTGAGAGTGTATTTTTTCCCTCAAATAGCATCAATTATCAGTATTTAAAGTAGCTTGGTGATCTTGATGTTGGCTTCTAACATGTGGCATCATATGTCCCAGTAGCCACTTAGGGGCAAAGTGTATTTGCTTATGCTCTGGCCCAGTTTTGATCATTCCCATGAAAGTGAATAAGACCTCATGATGATGTGGGGTATTAGACCCCTTGGCAACTCATGGCCTTAAATCAGAGCTCTGTGGTTGACTTGGCCTTCAATTTCACCCATGGTAATAACAATTGACAGTCTGTCCTCAGGACCGAACTAGATACACAGCTAAAGTCAACCTGGGGAATGGTGGCTTTTCTCCGGCATTATGTCTTCATTTCCCCTGTAATTCATTTGAACAGGAATTTCTGTGGCTCCAGCCACGAAATATCAGTCTGTTCACATTCTTAACTGCTCCTGGAGAGCTTTGTATCTTTAATAATCGGGCCCCAGTGATGCTTTGGTTTTATGCCCACCAGCATTTCATGCTT
Source organism: Monodon monoceros (assembly GCF_005190385.1). NCBI lineage: Eukaryota > Metazoa > Chordata > Mammalia > Artiodactyla > Monodontidae > Monodon > Monodon monoceros. The sequence goes on along the minus strand of NW_021703780.1, from coordinate 1,957,497 downwards.
GGATGAATGAAACATTTCACATTTTTATGTCTTCCTTCACTAAACACCGATTGAGCACTTAATATTTCAGGCACTGTGCTGTAGGATTTGGGACATGGAGATAGGACACCCCCCGCCCCGCCCCCCACCCCTGCCGGAAATGCTAACATGTGAACAGATGTCCCCAGCTGGCCACTGGAGCACAGTTTGTAGTAACAAAAGTTTGGAGCCAACCCAGCCGCCCCTCAGTAGGGAAGTAGCTAAGTGGATTTTAATTCATTTGTACAATGGAAGTAGCT
>NW_021703780.1:1863497-1957209 GCF_005190385.1 Monodon monoceros | reverse complement strand
GGAAGTAGCTAAGTGGATTTTAATTCATTTGTACAATGGAAGTAGCTAAGTGGATTTTAATTCATTTGTACAATGGAAGTAGCTAAGTGGATTTTAATTCATTTGTACAATGGAATACTACACAGCAATTAAAGTGAATGAGAAGAGGTATGTATTACACCATGGACAAATCTCAAAAGCATAAAAATTAGTAAAAAAAAAGGCAAATAGCAAAAGAATACATACAGCCTGATACTCTGTATGTAAACCTTAAAGACCCAATATGTGCAATGGTATATCTTGACTAGGAATTCATATTTATGAAATAAAAGTACAAAAATATGCTTTAAGGTGGACATTTCCTGTGGGAAGGAGCAAAGGGATGAAGTATAAGGGTAGGCTTTATCTAGGTCAGTAATATTATATTTTTTTAAAAGAGAGAAGGATGAAGCCAATTAGATAAAATATTAATACTTGCCCAATTTTGGTAGAGGGTAAATAAGTAACAGTTTATATATATAGAAACTTTATATTTATATATACGTATAATATTTCCTGCACTTTAATGTGTGGAATGTTTTATAATTAAAACAACTTTAAATAAAGACACAGAGGCATTATCTGTAGGTAGCTCACAGTTTAGTGGTTTGATAAGTGCTGATCACTCAGGAGACAGCGGGTACACAGAGGAGCTACTGGTAATTCAGCCTGGGGGTTTGGGAGCACCTCCTGGGAAGGCAGTGGGTGACTGGAGCTTGGAAAGGGATATAGGTCAGCAGACAGAGCGAGAAAGGACCCGGCAGAGGGCAGAGCCATGCTTGAGAGCCCCAGAGCGCTAGAGCAGTAACAGCCATGATTAGAAACTTAGGGTGTGCTTGATGCTCTATATGTGCCGCTCTTTCTAATCTTTACAACAGCTTTTTAAGGAAGGTATTATTGTTCCAAATGAAATAACCAAGGTGTAACTATTGGGCTCAAGGTCACATAACTCGTAGGGGACGTGGCTCTTCTGCGAGGTCTGTTGGGCTCTAAGGTTTGTACGTGCTCTTTCCTTCAGACCATGTGAGGACCTTACGTATCCTCCCCACCAAAGAATTTCCCAGAAAAAATCCTCGTCCGCAGTAGCTGTACACTGTATAGATTGAGGTCATGGTATAGATTTGTTCTTTTGGAGAGGAAGGAAAAACCATACAGTTGACCAATCTCAGAAGAGGCAATGCTGAATCTCAGAAAGGATCTAAAATGAACTACCAGTTACACAAATTTCAGGGGACATTTAAATGCACCGCAGTATGCAATCAGCAAACTCAGAACACAAACAGTGCTGTAAGGCAAATGACCTGGTTTCTTCAACAAATACATTTCAAGGAAAAAGAGAGGGAAGCTATAGATGAAAAAGGACCTGAGAGACATATCAGCCGGGCACAATGTGTGGACTTCAGACCCTACTGAACAGACCATGAAAAGAAATCATGAAATGATTGGAGAACTGTGAGTGCTGACTGGGTATCAGATGATGCCAGAGAATTACTGTCATATTGTTGCAGTTGTGATAATTATAGTGCAGTTATTTTTCCCCCCAAAAGAGTAGTTATATTTTAGAAATGCCTACGGAAATATTTTTAGGTGAAATGATATACCTTGTATTTACTTCAAAGTAATTGAAGGAACTGAGTATTGGGTGGGTTTTATATAAATATTTATATAAATGAGGTAAAAGCGTTGATAACTGTTGAACTGAGTGAGGATACTTTCTGTGTATATTTAATATATTTCCAATAAAAATCAGGAAAAATAGGGAGGCAATAGAGATGACCTCATCTAATTCTCTTGCTGATGCTTGAAACCTCTTCGTGTGTAATGTCAGCTACAAAAAAAAATGTGAATTCATCCATTCTTTTTAACCTAGTTTTTCTTCAGTGTTCAGTGCTTTTTTTTTTTTCTTTTTTGTAAATACTTATGATGAAGCAGGTAAAGTTTAATTTCCTTGGTGGTCCTGTCTTGGCCTGGGAAATCTTTTTAATATACGGCATTGTAAAGCTCAAATCTTTCAAGTGTAAAATTAAGTAGCTCCATTTTTTTTTTTTTTTTTTATTTACAGGGGAAGCTTAAATATTTTATGACACATTTAGACTTAACTTGACCTGAAATAAATGCTGAAATGTGTTTGATTATGAGTCAAGTTGATATACAGTCTTAATTTATAAGTGGATTGTAGGGGTCTTTAGAGGAGATGCACTGTAGAAAAGTCTCAAGCGTGAGCTGAGTGTTAAAGACTCGTATTTCGCATGTTGGTATCATTTGGCTTTGTGATCATCATTCTGAGTTCGCATTTCAGAGTGCCGACTGCATTAGGCCTGATGAAAGGGAAATGTGGCTGGTTAATTAAGCAGAAGCCGGCGTTAAAGGTTAAAGGCAGCAATGTGATGGCTGAGCACAGGGGGCCGGCACCGGAGACCTGGGCTGGTCCTGGGCTGCTTTACCTTGGGCAGGTTGACTGTCCCTGAGCCTCAGTGTGGTCAGCGGGACACGGGGGTGATGAGCGGCCCCGCCTCCCAGGGACAGTGTGAGAGGCCCACGTGATAACGCGGGCCTGGCACGCAGGGCGAGCCCTGCAGCTACCACCAGCTCTTGTGGTTAATTCCTGGGATCGCACTGTGGAGAGCAAAGGTCACGTAGGCACCGGGCACAGGGAAGGGGACGATCGTCACTCTGGTTTGTCACCTGGTTGAGGAGGAGTGATTCCTGCATGTGCTGCTGTGTCTTGTCTCCTGCGCGGAGAGCGAGAAACTCAAGTCCATGCGTTCTCAGCACCCAACAGCGACCCCAAACCTGAAAGCCCATCAGAGGAGACTTTTGTTTACAATGATATTCCACATGTTTCAGAGCAGGAAATTAAACGTTTCTCTAAATGATGAAAAGAAGGGATTCCAAACATGTATGTGCTTGCACATTTTCCGAAGCAATTACGACACTTTTGGTAACACATGTTTGTGTTTGTTACCAAATTTTAGTTTTAATAAAGTGGTCTACAGTTTTTAAAAAAGAGGATGCAGGGCTTCCCTGGTGGCACAGTGGTTGGGAGTCCGCCTGCCGATGCAGGGGACGCGGGTTCGTGCCCCGGTCCAGGAAGATACCACATGCCGCGGAGCGGCTGGGCCCGTGAGCCATGGCCGCTGAGCCTGCGCGTCCGGAGCCTGTGCTCCGCAATGGGAGAGGCCACAACAGTGAGAGGCCCGTGTACCGCAAAAAAAAAAAAAATTTCTTCTGGCCGCACTGTGCGGCTTGCAGGATCTTAGTTCCCCGACAGGGATTGAACCCGAACCCTTGGCAGTGAAAGTGCTGAGTCCTAACCACCGGACTGTGGAACTCCCTGCCCCCTTTTTTTTTTAAAGATGAAGCTGCAGAAGGAGTGGAAGCTAGGAGTTTTCCAGGTGCCCACCCACCCTTTGTTTCTACCACATCTTGAAAGAGCAGATGCCTCGGGATGGCCGATTCCTGCGATATGCCAAGTTTATGAGGCTCATCGGCTTGTCCTTGTCGTGGGGACTTGGGAATTATCAAGCCAAGGTGATTGAGCGCCGTTCTACTTCCCAGTGATGATCACACGACAGGTGGAAAATAGTAAAAGTGCTTAGAATGCCCAAAAGTGCATTTTTATAACTTTTGGAAATGTTTAAATGTTTTAAATATCTGGTGAGACAAGCGTTTCATACACCTGTGAACAAAAAGGCAGGTACTACAATCCACTCATTGAAGGAAAGAATAATTAAAGTAGCTACAGACCGGTGTCCTGAGCAAGCAGAACAACCTTCCAGTTAAGGAATCTCTACCAATTAAGTTTTAGTTCCAAATCCTAGGTGTGGGTTCAGCGACACTTCACACCATAACTTCTTGAGTTAGAGAACGTGTCGGCTTTATTATTTAAAGAACAGACGCAAGAGGGAGGGGATATGGGGATATATGTATATGTATAACTGATTCACTTTGTTCTAAAGCAGAAACTAACACACCACTGTAAAGCAATTATACTCCAATAAAGATGAAAAAAAAAAAAAAGAACACTGAGCTTTGGAAACGACCCGTAAACACATAGGATTAACAAACAGCTCACTTTGCGTTTTTCCTTAGCACTGTAAAATATATCGAAATGTAGATGATTGTTAATTGCCAGTTATCATCTCTTTTAATTTTCAAAACTGCTGGTACTGCTACCAAACCCTGACGATGTGGTTATTTGAGGGGTCATGACACCACTCCGAGTGAGGCAACTACAGGTTAAAAGAAAAAAAGCAGAGACTTTGGGAATCACAGTTAAAGAGAAATACAATTTATGCATTTTAAATTGTTTCTCACAAATTTGTTGGAATGACCTCTCCTCATTTAGTCTTCCTTTGCAAGTTTCTCTTTACAGCTGCTGGCGAGTTTGCTTCTGCGTCCCTATCTGCCCCTGCTCTGGGCCAGGTGGAAAGTCTGCGGCTGAGAAATGAACAGAGACCCCCTGGGAAAGCAGAGGGCAGTGCTGCGGCTGGTGTGTGCCCACCGGGAGCCGCCTGCCCCCCTCAGCACCCAGCACCTGCAGCTCAGAGAAGTCGCAGGCACACTGGAGGTAGCTCTGGGCTCCAGGGCCTCCTGAAAGGTGGAAATGCTTTGCTGACAGATTTGGACTTTTTTTTTGGAAAGAATGCCGTCATTGGTATGATTAACTTGCATCTAGTTCTGCTGCCAATTTCCCAGTGTTGTGGGAAGGAGAGAGATAAGGAAACGGAAAGAGGAATAGCTTGAAAGACTAGAGGAGTGAGTTTTCACATCTTTCACCATCCCAGCCTTCAACGCTAGCTTTTCTTTTAAGTCTTCATCTGCTCTGCTAAGGTCAAAGTACTTTTTACTTCATGTGAAAAATGCCTCCCAGGGGAAGTATTCTGACTCTGGTTCTGAAACTGACTAATGTTCTTGGAGTCCCCAAAGAGCCGTTACTAAGTGTCTAAGTTACAGTTTCAGAGGAAATGGGATGTGTTTCTGAACTCATCTAAAACGGCTTCATGGAGGGTAAATCTCAAGTTGCATTTTTAAAAAGGGAAGCCTGTGGTTTGGCCAAGGAGAATGAATAATATATTCTAGATCCACGTGTAGTGGCTTGGTTTAGTGAAAAAAAGGATATGCAGGGAAAGGAATAGCAGAGGGCTACATGGTGTATTGCCTGGATCCACTTGCAGACAACAGGATTCAATCTAGTTGAAGTAGAAAGGGATTTATTCCAGGATATTACATGGTTTACAGACTCTTTGGGGAGACTGAAGAAACAGATTCCAGATTGATCTTTTAAGATCACTGCCCAAAGCCACCCTGTAGAACTAAAGAAGTGACTGCCTCGTCTCTGATTCAGCAGACCTCAACCATGCAGGGAGACGGCAGCCACAGCTGCAGGCTCCAGAGCCATACCACCTGCCACGATCGGGAAGCTACCCTGACAGGGAGGTGGCACCATCAGGAACCCCCCTGGGTAGGTCCTGCTCGTGCTGCTGGATCCAGAACGGTGCTGTGCCTGGTGCAATCTACACGGGCTATATACTTGCCCTGGGCAGTGCTTTTCAATGTCCCACAGGCCAGTCAATGGGCACTGCTTACAGAGAGGTGACACCTCCACGATGGTGCTGTCAGCAGAAGTATTAGAAGCAGACTTTCCAAACTTGCATTAAATTTCTTAATAGTGGGACCTAAAGTGCTATTGAGCCCTAGATGCAGAAGAACTGGGGAAATGCAGTGAAAACTCTGGTTTTCCATCTCCTGAGATACAGGGCAGCACATAGGAAGGGTGTCAGCGGGGATGCTGGGTGACTCAGTTCACGTGCACAGCACGGTCCTCCGCTTTGGTCACTCACCTCTCATCATGCCCTTCTTCCCATATTTAAGCTTTTGAACATCAACAATTCATCATGCAGTAAAAAATAGAACTCGTTTTGGGTTCTCTTCCAAGATGGTGACAGAGGAGGCTCTTAAGATCTCCTTCCCCTGTGGACTCACTGCACAGCTATCCACAGAGCAATTCCATCTCTGTAGGTGGAAGAAGTTCAAAAACCAGCTGAGTGACTCCTACACATTGGGCGAATGAGGAAATACCCACCTTGAACTGGTAGGAAAGGCTGAGACACACTCTCGCCATAAACCCCACTCCTGGCACATCTCTGTCCAGTAGGGAGGAGCAAAGAATTTGGACCCCACAGCAAGCACACCAACTTTTAAGACTCTCAAATGAGGGACAAGCCCCCCCAAACATCCAGCTCTGGAAGCCAATGGGATTTGTGTCTATGAAACCCACAAGCCTATATACAGCAAACAAAGAAACACTTTTTAACAGTCTCTAGAGAGAGCGCTTTGTGGCTTTCTGCCAGAGGCCCAGGAAACAGACGAAAAGCCCCACCTCCCGGTTTTTCCCTGAAAAGGGTCTATTTGCATATACACTACAAGCCTGAGGCCCAGGCTTCTACTGTAGCTGGCATCCAGAGGCTAGAGGCTGCCTACTCTCCTCCCTTAAGACTAGGGAATCAGTGGATGCCTCCTCAGTATCCTTCTAACCCACTCCAAATTGTCAGTTTCTCCCTCAAAGGAGTGCATACATACATCGGCACCCCAGCATTAGCAGCTGTCACCCGACGGATGGGTCCCCGCATCTCCCGGCTCTGATAGCCCACAGGGCTTGCATTCATGAGTCCTGCAGGACTGTAGCAAACACAGAAACAGTTCTCAGTAGGTGCAGGAGCACCCCCCACTGCTATACACCCAGGCCAAGTATAGAGAGCAGGCAAAAACGCTCATCTCCCAGTTTTTCCCTAGAAGTGCCCTAATGATATATTTTCCTAGCTACTGTCTGACAGTCCAGCTTCCAATCAACCTGCATCTAGGTGCTGACTGTACTGCTCCCCTTTGAGGCACTGATGGGCCTTGGCACCCCCTCTACTACTGGGAAGCACCAGGAACAAAGAAGATGGCTTGGACAGTTACAGAGGTTTGAGAGACAAACAAGACCTCAGGCTGGGCTGACTGATGAGGTTCTCCTACATGAGACCATTCCATCCAGACTGGAAGAGGTAGCTGTTTTATCAAATGTGCAGAAGCCAACACAGAGAACCAAGAAAAATGAAGAAACAGGAATATATTCCAAACAAAAGAACAAGAAAAAACTCTAGAAACAGACCTTAATAAAATGGAAATAACTGACTTACCTGATAGACAGTTCAACATAACAGCCATGAAGATGCTCACTGAGGTCAGGAGAACAATGACGAACAAAATGAGAATTTCAACAAAGAGACAGAAAATATTAAAAAGCACCAAACAGAAATCACTGAGCTGCACACTGTAATACCTGCACTGAAAAATACAATAGAGTAATTCAACAGCAGACTAGGTCAGGTGTAGGAAAGAAACAGTGAACTCAAGGACAGGGCAGTGGAATTTGTCCAATAAGAGGAGCAAAAATTAAAAAAAAAAATAACAAAAAAGAGTGAAGACAGCTTAAGGGACTTATGAGACACCATCAAACAGACCATTACATGCACTATAGGGGTCTCAAAAGGAGGACAGAGAGAGGGGGGCAGAATGCTTATTCAAAGAAATAATGGCCGAACACTCCCCTAACCTGGGGAAAGAAACAGGCATCCAGATCCAGGAATCCTAGGGCTCCAAACAAGATGAATCCAGAGAGACCCACACTGAGGCCCATCATAAGCAAATGGACAAAAGTTAAAGACAAAGAGAGAATCTTAAAAGCAGCAAGAGAAAAGCAACTTGATAGATACAAGGGAAACCCCATAAGACTATGAGCAGCTTTTCTAGCAGAAACTTTGCAGGCCAGAAGTGAGTCTCATGATATATTCAAAGTGCTGAAAGGAAAAAAAATAACCTGTCAATAGAGAATATTCTACATGACAAAGTTGTCCTTCAGAATTGAAGGAGAGGTAAAGAGTTTTCCAGATAAGGAAAAGCTGAAGGAGTTCATCACCACTAGAGCAGCCTTACAAGAAATGTTACAGGGACTTCTTCATGGTGAAATGAAAAGATGCTAATTAGTAAAATAAAACATATCAAAGAATAAAACTCACTGGTAAAGGTAAATTAGAGTTAAATTCAGAAAGCTCTGATGTTTTAATGGTGGTATGTAAATCACTTACATTTGTAGTATAAAGATAAAAAATATAAAATATTAAAATAACTATAACTATAATAATTTGTTAATGGATACACAATGTAAACAGATATAAATTGTGACACCAAAAATGTAAAATGCATGGGAAGGAAAGTGTATACATACAGAGCTTCTGTATATGTTTGAAGTTAAGTTGTTAGCAGCTAAAAATTGTTACAAATGAAAGATGTTTTATAAAAGCCCCATGGTAACTACAAACAAAAACCTATAGTAGACACGCAAAAGAGAAAAAGAAAGAAACCTAAGGATACCACTACAGAAAATTATCAAATCACAAAGGAAGAGAATGAGAGAGGAAGAAAGGAATCACAAAACAACCAGAAAACTATTGACAAAGAGACAATTGTAAGTCCACACCTATCAATACTTACTTTAAATGTAAGTGGACTAAATTCTCAAATCAAAAGACATAGTGTGGCTGAATGAAAGAAAAGACCCATTTATGTGATGCCTACAAGAGACTCATTTCAGGTTTAAGGACACAAACATACTGAAAGTGAAGGAATGGAAAAAGATATTGCATGCCTATGGAAACCAAAAGAAAGCAGTAGCTATACTTATATGAGACAAAATGGACTTTAAGCCAAAGACTGTAACAAGAGACAAAGAAGGTCATTATATATGATAAAGGGGTTAACTCATTAAGAGGATAAAACATCTGTAAATATTTATGCACCCAACATAGAAGCACCTAAATATATAATACAAGTATTAACAAGTATTAACAGACCTGAAGGGAGAAATAGACAGCAATACACTAATGGTCGGGGACTTCAATGCCCCACTTACAATAATGGATAGATCATCCAAACAGAAAATCAATAAGGAAACAGGACATTAAACTACACATTAGACCAGATAGACCTAATAGATATTTACATAACATCCAAGAGCAGCAGAATACACATTCTTCACAAGCACACACGAAACATTCTCCAGGATAGATTATATGTTAGGCCACAAAACAAGTCAATAAACTTAAGAAGATTGAAATCAAGCGAAGCATCTTTTCTGACTATAATGATATGAAACTAGAAATCAATTACAAGAAGAAACATGGAAATTTCAGAAATATGTGGAGATTAAATTATATGTTCCTGACCACCCAATGGGTCAGAAAAGAAATCAAGAGAGAAATTTGAAAATATCTGAGACAAATGAAAATGAAAATACAACACACCAAAACTTATGGGATATAGAAAAAGCAGTTCCAAGAGGGAATTTTATAGCGATAAATGCCTACATTAAGAAAAAAGGAAGATCTTATATAAACAACCTAACTTTATACCTCATGGAATGAGAAAAAGAACAAACTAAGCTCAAAAGTAGCAGAAGGAAAAAATAACAAAGGTCAGAGAAGAAATAAATGAAATAGAGACTAAAGAGATAATAGAAAAAAATCAATGAAACTAAGAGCTGTTTTTTTTTAAGATAAACAAAATGGACAAACCTTTAGCTAGACTTAACAAGAAAAAAAGAGGACTCAAATAAATGAAATTAGAATGAAAGAGGAGAAATTACAACTGATACCACACAAATACAAAGGATCATAAGAGACTATTATGAATAATTATATGCCAACAAATTGGACAACCTAGAAAAAATGGATAAATTTCTAAAACATATACCCTACCAAGACTAAATCATAAAGAAATAGAAAATAGGAGCAGACCAATGACTAGTAAGGCAATTGAATCAGTGATCAAAAACCTCCCAACAAATAAAACTCCAGGACCAGATGGCTTCACTGGTGAATTCTACCAAAACATACAAAGATGAATTAATAATCCTTCTCAAACTCTTCCAAAAAAATAAAAGGATGGAAGACTTCCAAACTAATTTTATGAGGCCAGCATTACTCTGATAGCAAAACCAGACAAGGCCAATTCAAGAAAAGAAAATTATAGGCCAATATCCCTGATGAACGTAGATGCAAAAATCTTCAACAAAATATTAGCAAGCTGAAATCAATGGCACAATAAAAGGACATACACCGTGATCAAGCAGGATTTGTTCCAGGGATGTAAGGATGGTTCAGCATCAGCAATCAATCCACATGATACGCCACGTTAACGAAGTGAAGGCGAAAAATCATACTGTCTTCTCAACAGATGCAGATAAAGCATTCGACAAAATGCAACATACGTTTATGATAAAAATCTCAACAAATTGTGTATAGAGGAAACATACCTCAACATAATAAAGACTAAATATGACAAACCCACAGCTAACGTCATACTCAGCAGTGAAAACCTGAAAGCTTTTTCTCTAATATTGGGAACAAGACAAGGATGCCCACTCTTGCCACTTTTATTCAACATAGTACTGGAAGTCAGAGCAATTAAGCAAGAAAAATAAATAAAAGGCATCCAAGTCAGAAAGGAAGAGGTGAAATTATCTCTATTTGCAGATGACTTGATATTATATATAAAACCCTAAAAAGACTCCACCAAAAGACTGTTAGAACTAATCAATGAATTCAGTAAAGTTGCAGGTTACAAAATTAATATGCAAACATCAGTTGCATTTCTCTACACTAACAATGAACTGTCAGAAAGAGCAATTAAGAAAACAATCATATACAATAGCACCAAAAAAAAAAAAGCTCCTAAGAGTAAATTTAACCAAAAAGGTGAAAGATTTGTATGCTAAAAAGAGACTGCTGAAAGAAATTGAAGAAGACACAAATAAATGGAAAGATATTTTTTTGCTCATGGACTGGAAGAATTAATATTAAAATGTCTATGCTATCCAAAGTGATTTACAGATTAAATGTAATTCTGTCAAAATTCCAATGGCATTTTTCACAGAAATAGAAAAAACAATCCGAAAGTTAGTATGCAACCACAGAAGACCCCAGATAGCCAAAGCAATCTTAAAAAAGAAGAAGGAGGCATTCCCCCTGTCTGATTTCAAACTAAACTAAAAGCTACGGTAATCAGAAGAGTATGGCCTTGGAATAAACACAGACACATAGATCAGTGGAACCGAATAGAGAGACCAGAAATGAACCCATGTATATATGGTCAATTAAGTTATGACAAAGGAGCCAAGAATACACAAGGGGGAAAGGACAGTTTCTTCAATAAACGGTGTTGGGAAAACTTTATAGCCACATGCAAAAGAATGAAACTGGCCCCTCTATTACACCATACATAAAAATCAACACGAAATGGATGAAAGACTTGAACATAAGGCTTGAAACTGTAGAACTCCTAGTAGAAAAGAGGGGGTAAGTTCCTTGATATCAGTCTTGGCAATGTTTTTGTTTGTTTGTTTGTTTGTTTTGAATTTGACACCAAAAGCAAAAATAAACAAATGGAACTATATCAAATTAAAAAGATTCTGTACATCAAAGGAAATGATCAACAGAGCTAAAGGGCAACCTATGGAATGAGAAAAATATTTGCAAATCATATATCTAATAAGGGGTTACTATCCAGAATAATATAAAGAACTCCTACAGTTCAACAACAAAATAATGAGCAAAGGAGTTGAGTAGATATTTCTTCAAAGAAGATGTACAAATGGCTAAATGAGCATATGAAAAGGTGCTCAACATTGCTAATTATCAGAGAAATGCAAGTCAAAACCACAATGAAGTATCACCTCAGACCCATTAGGATGGCCACTATCAAAAAAATCCAGAAAATAACAAGTGCTGGTGAGGCTGCGGAGAAATTGGAACTCTTGTGCACCGTTGGTGGGAATATAAAAGGGTGCGGCCATCATGGACAACAGTATAGAAGCTCCTCAAAAAATTAAAAATAGAACTACCGTTTGATCTAGTGATCCCACTTCTGGGCATATATCCAAAGGAAATGAAAACAGGATCTCGAAGAGATTCTGCACTCCCACATTTTTTGCAGCATTATTCACAATAGCCAAGATACGGAAACAACTTAAGTGTTCATCAGTGGATGAATGGATCAAAAGGATGCAGTGAATATGTATAGAATGGAACATTATTCAGCCATGAGCAAGAAGCACATCCTCCTGTTTGTGACAACATGGATGGCCTTGAGGGTGTTATGCTGAGTGAAATAAATCAGACAGAGAAAGACAAATACTGTATGATATCACTTATATATGGAATCTAAAAAGGCTGCACTCAAGGAAGCAGACTGGAATGGTGGTAACCAGGGGCTAGGGGGTGGAAGAAAAGGGGAGATATTGGTCAAAGATTACAGTCTTCCAGTTAGAAGCTGAATAAGTTCCTGGGATCTAAGGTACAGCATGGTGGTTGTAGTTAACGACACTGTATTATATACTTGAATTGCTAGGAGAGAGTACCTGTTAAATGTTCTCCACACTAAAAGGAAATGGATTATGTGATGCAGGTGTTAGCTAATGCTATGGTTGGAATCATTTTGCAATATATAAGTGTATCTAATCAACATTGTACACCTTAACCTTGTACAGTGTTATATGTCAATTTTATCTCAATAAAGCTAGAAAAGTAAAAGAACTCATTTTCCTCCCCAAAGGGGAAACCTAAGTCCCGTCAGCCACTGTATTCGTTTCTCATGGAAGGTCTACATTCTCCTCTATGTCCTAGTCTAGTTCAGTCATAATCCTTTCTTGATATCTCATAACCCATAGAACAAATTATAAAACATATCCTGTATGAAATATTAGGGGCTATAGGAGGAGGAAGAAAATGACTTGGATGTAATAGAGAAAACAAGGAAAAATGTTATTACAGTCCTCATTTTCTCAAGACTTTTGAGTCTGAAGTTGGACTCTTTAACAGCCTTTCTTTAGCCTGATCACATGTTTTTCTCTCGCCCTCATCCTTTGCCTTTGCTGGGTAGAGCTCTTTGTCTGTTGGGGAGATCCAAGTCCTTATTCCTGAGAGCTCCTGTTTCTGGGTGGTCTTTCTTCTACTGAGATGCTGTCGTCTCCGTGATGCTAACTTCCGTGACTGGACACCCAGCCTCAGCCGTGATTTCCTGGGCACCGTCAGTATCGTGATCTGCAGAGACACTTCACAGAGACGCTGTCAGACCTGTCACAGCCCGAAGTGGTAGAGCTTCTTGCACGTGGCCCGAGTGAAGCCCTGGCTTCCTCTCAAAGCTGGCAGGCTAATGGGTGATTTGGGAAACGGGGCTTCATATTAGTTTCTAAACAGAGTCCTGTCAAGTGCCGTGGCTCTTTGGTGGCAGCAGGGGTGCACGTGCTCTCTTGCCTCTGGCTTTGCGCAGGGAGAGATGCCCGTCACCCCCCGGCCCTGGACACAGCAGTTCTGCTGAGGGAGCAGGTTGACTCTTGGGGGGCAACATCCACCCTCTGGCACACATCCAGGTGTCAGATGTACTTGTTTCTTCTCACCAGGCTTGGGAAGAATGAGAGCACCCAGGTGGTGGGCCTGCATGATGTCCTTGGGACGCGGAAGTGAACACGGTCCCCTGCAGGTGGAATCAAGAGAGAAGATGGGGCCTGGCACAGAGTCGGACTGGAGCTGCCCTGCTGTTCCTAGCAGGTAAAATAAGATTGCTTCTAGTGGTTTTATTGGGAAACAGAGAAAAGCATTTCCCAAATTGATAGCTGCCTATCGGGTGCCCGGGGCTGTGCTGCGTCGTTCTAGTAATGAAACTACAGCAGAACAACAGGTGCACGTGGGGTCATCAGATGATGGAATTAACAGTGAACCTGTCACCCCCAGGACCCTCTGTAGTCCACGCTGGTCCAGCAGGGGAGTTAAGTGGGAGTCACGGAGCATCCTTACATCTTCAGTTCTTTGGCAGTTCACCCAGGGGCATGACATCGCTTTGGATGGACTCTTCTGGTGGGGAGGTGGCCCAGGGTCTTCAGCTTGGTCCTGCCTCCTTAGGTGAGGAGGGGCGTGGGGTTCCGTGTTGAGGGTCCTCTATTCCAACTCCGTGTTCAGCAGCTGGAAAAATAACCAGAGGGTAAGTTTATAGATCCACAAGGTTTGCAGTGAGAAGGACTTGAGCCCAAGCTCCATTTATCCCTTGGCCCCCGTGACCTTTACTGTATGACCCTCCTGCCACTTTGGCCACAGGGCGTCAGTGGCCTGTCTTCTGATGCTAATGGGATCTTTCCTGCTTAAAACTCAACTACGTCAGATAACTTAGTGGTCTGCATGCGTTTTCCTCATAGGCTCCCCAAAGGAATTTAATTAGTTAATTGATTGATTGATTGATTAATTAATTAATTTATGGCTATGTTGGGTCTCCATTGCCACGCACGGGCCCTCTCTAGTTGTGGCGATCGGGGGCTACCGCTGTGCACAGGCCTCTCTTCTCATTGTGGTGGCTTCTCTTGTTACGGAGCACGGGCTCTAGGCGTGTGGGCTTCAATAGTTGTGGCATGCAGGCTCAGTAGTTGTGGCGCGTGAGCTCTAGAGCGCAGGTTCAACAGTTGTGGCGTGTGGGCTTAGTTGCTCTGCGGCATGTGGGATCCCCCTGGACCAGGGCTCGAACCCGAGTCCCCTGCACCGGCAGGCGGACTCCCAACCACTGCGCCACCAGGGAAGCCCTCCCCAAAGGAATTTTGAAAAACAGTTTACATCTCACACGTTTAACTTGACAGCTCACACTTTTCTGGTAGGTGTAGATAGTTAAAACGGATCACAGACCACTATAAATTTTAAAATGCTGCATGATAACATCCAAGAAAGGTGACATTTTTGTTGACATATGTTCAGAGTTAAAGGAAAACCCAAAATTTTCAAATGTCCAAGAAGAGGCATTTGAAAATATTTTTTAAGCGAATAGCATGCTGGCCACACCCCAGGAGCAAGAAGACACGCATGTGAAGACACTGGGATCTTAGGATGTGTTGTCACCACAGGAGAACCTGGCTTGTCCTCACTGATGCACTTGGTCCACTGGCTTTAATCCTCCGAGCCTCAGTTTGATCCGCTGTGAAATGGTGATAATAACATCTTCCATACGGCCTCGCAGGGACAGCTAAAGGAGACGACGTTCCTTGCAGGTCTCACATTCTCCGCGGAACATCTAGCTGACAGCACGGCGCGCTCCAGAAACAGAGTTTTCTTCGTGGCCACAGCATTAAGGGTTTAAGATCATAAAGTCTCAGATCTAAAGATAAAGAGGCAGAGCTAGAGATGCCAAGAGCTCCTTGGGACTTGGGGCTGTGATTTCCCAAGGCTCCATCGGAGGTGAATTCTGTGTCATCTTGAGAAAGGTTTGGCAGGCGCATCTTCCTTTGCCCCCCAGCCCCCCTATTTGTAATACCTGGCGAAGCAGGTGTGGACGTTCCCTGCAGCAAGAGGCAACAACGCAGGCTGCTTCCCCACGGATGCGTGAAGGGTGCTGGAAGGCCCGCGTGCGTCCTTCCTGGCAGCTGCGAACTCGGGGCTGCGCTGAGATGCTGGGACGCAAGGTGGTGGCTGGTGCCCGATGGCTGCGGCGAGCAGAAGGCCCTCCCGTGGACCAGCTGTGGGCAAGGTGGGAGCCAAAGGCCAGCCTTTGCTGTCGGGAGCCTGGAGACTTGGGGCTGCTCCCCTGCAGCGTGACTTAGTGTAACCTGACCACTTCCACTGGGAGTGAAGCAGGGTGGCCACGATAGGCACTGGGGGTCAGGACCCCAGGTTTTAGGTGTTACTGGCAAACCGAGGCTGGTTTTCTCTGAGCCTTAATTTCCTCATCAGTAAATGAAGGAAATTGAACTAGACTTTCTCTCAGTTGTTTGAGTCCATTAGTGTCTCTCTCTCTGTGTGTCTCTCTGTCTCTCTTTTATCTCTTACCCATCTATCATTTAACCATCTATTATCTATCTATTTATCTGTAACTGTCCATCTGTCCATCCTTAGTCTAGAGACTAAGGTGAATGACTAAGTAAACCGTAATATTTTTGCTATGGTCTGAATGTTTATGTCCACCAAATTTCATATGTTGGAAACCTCATTCCCAGTACGATGATGGTAGGAAGTGATGCCTTTGGGGATGATTAGGTCCGAGGATGGAGCCCTCATGAAAGGGATTAGTGCTCTTACAAAAGAGGCCCCACAGAGCTCCCTCACCCCTTCCGCCTCGTGAGGACCCAGGGAGAAGCCACCCGTCTGCACCTCAGATGGGGCCCTCACCCGACCGTACTGGCACCCTTCCAGCCTCCAGAACTGCGAGGAAGAACCATCTGCTGCTTCTAAGCTGCTTCGTCTGTGGCATTTTGTTAGAGCATCTCAAAAGGACTACGACGATGTTCACAAAATTCAAATCTTAAATTCCACTCACCATTCTGTGTGAAAGCAAGCTTACAAGAAGGAAGCAAACCTTGTCACGGACTTTCCCTTAGATGCCGTTATTTCTGAGATGAAGAAGAGTTATGCATTTTTGCTTTGAACAAGACTTTTGTTTCTTGGGAGGGCCTTGCAGACAGAGAGAATTCAAAAAGGAGCTCTTGAATTTCACAGCTGGAAAAGGCATCTAAGCAAACACACCCTAATCAAAATAGCTTTGCCCCTCTTCTTACATCAATTCACTGAATCAAAAAGAAACTCCCTCTTACTGGAAACTCAATTCCTGACAGATGGAGAAAAAGGGGTAGGCACCTGACAAAAATAACACAACAAAGTGACATGGCAACCTTGTGGTGAGAGGCTCCATGCAAAAGGGAGACACCTGCAAGAAAACGAGAATAAGATTTTCAGGAGAAATTTCCATTGTGAAAGCAACGCTTGGTGAAAAGTCCTGTTGTGTGATTCTGTAAGGGATCTGGCAAGGGAAACATGACTCCCGTCCTGAAGAAAGGAGAAAGGGCCACAGGCTAAGATTCTGGGGTGAGGAGGAACGCTTAGGTGCAAAGGGAATTTTGCCATTGGTTATCAGGTCAACTCCTGCACCAGAAGCATCAATAAACTCTCCCAAGTAGTTTCTCTCTTTTCTTTGGTTAAGATTTGGTTCCACTGCATGTAAAGGAAAACCTCAAATAGCAGTGACTTCCGCATATAGGACTTCACTCTGTGATGGAAAGCAGGTCCATGTCTAGGCATTCCTGGGTGACGCAGCAGCGTCACAGTGTCAGCAGGGACCCAGGCCTCTTCCGACTCTCTGTTCCCAGGTGCATTTTCAGGGAAACCTCATGGTCCAAAATAATCAACGGGCCTCCTGCCATCACATCTGTATCCCAGAGCAGGAAAAGAAGAGCCATGAATGGGCAGAATGGGCTCACTACCCAACAGAGTTATCTCATGAAGAAATCTGCCCAGAACTCCCGCCACACTGTGAACGTAGTCACAAGCTGATACTTGTCAGGAAGGCTGGGCAATGCGGCCTGCCAGGTGGGCACGTGGCCCCTCCCAAGGAAAAACAGGGCTCTGGGACTAAATCGGGGAGAAAGGAAATTGTGAGGTGACTAACAGCTTCTGCCACGTTATTTTTCCAACTTTTGTCTGTGAGACAGTTACTGGGATCAGTTATAGATTCAGAAATAATAAAGCATACTAACCTATCAGTTGAGAAAATGGTGCATTGGCCCTAAATTCTGAAATTTCTCCTATAGCTTAGTTAAGGAACAGGTTCTTCAGTAGCTGTTTGTTGTAGGCTGGTGTTTGCCAAATGTGTTCTCACAACAACTAGTCATGGGCCATCCATAGCTGTCATAGATGCAATCTGAAAAACGCTTTCTGCAACAAACACATTTTAAACTGATTTCTCCCAGGACTTTAACATACTAAAGTGCTCTGTGACTCTCAGAAACAGTGGCTCCCCAGAACATCTGACTGCAATCTTTCCCCTGAGCATTCCCCAGATGACTGCTCCAGGGACCACACTTTCTGAGCTGCCCTTGTAGGTTACAATGCCCTGGGCTGGGAGCGTCTCATTTAACTGGGTGATTTGTGATCATCTAACTGAAGACCCAGAAAGAGAGAATTTTTTCCTCATTATCAAAGATAGATTGGATCCTCTGTGCTTTAAAATGTAGGTATTATTATTATTATGCAGATAGGTAAAGCCAACAGATTAGCAGAGGACTGCCATCGGGAAGACAGTTTATTAGTACAAGTTCCAAGAGGAGGGGTGTGCCGTGCCAGGGAGACCCGCGCAGGGAAACACCAGGGTCCGTCAGAAGGCAGAAGGTGTGAGAAGCGGCCAGAGCTTTTCCTGTGGTTTCCACGTGAAGGAATAGACAAGGCAGGGGAAGCAGGTCTAGGATGGGCTATTTTGGATATTGCCATGTGCTCTGGGGCATGGGGCCTGTCCCTGCCTTGAGGGAAAGTGGGCCAGAGCATGGGGGCCCGTCAGGAGGTGGGGCTGTGGGCTGGCGACTGGTGGGAAGGCAGGCTGGCAGGTGAGCTCTTCGCCATCTCTACGAGTTGGCTACGCTGGGAGGAGCAGTCTCTCACCTCAAGGGGCCCCAGATGCCAGAGCTTTGGGAACTTGGAAAGTAGGGGTCGATGCACCAGGGGAGGGAGCAGGGTTCCCCCCACTGTCCCTCCCCCCGCCTCGCCTCGTGCTTACCTGTGCTCCAGCTGCCCTGGTCCTGGTGCATCTGGGGAGTTGCCCCACAGGACTCTCCTCCGCCGATGCCTCCAATGACGGTAGCTGAAAATGTAAGAAGTGAAGCTATTAGAAAAGTCATCGCCCTCCTTCATCACATATCTGCACGCAGGACCCTCCGACACGGGCCCAGACCCTCGTCTGTCTGGGCAGCTCTCCCCGTCCTCAGGCAGGGAATGAGCTGGACGGCCCTGCACCTGTTTCATCCTTAGCGAGGCCCCGCGTGGCTCCCGGGGTCATGGGGGAGGGGAGGAGGACATCCTCTTCTGTGAACCCTCAGCTCGGTGCGTCCTTGGAGCAGGTGCACACAGGTGAGAGGTGAGGGTGTGGACGGGCGTCCCTCCTGGTCCCCGCATCCACAGGTGTTTCTTGCTTCTCCTGGGTCACTGCGGAGCATGTGACCTCTCAACGTCTCCCCTGCCCCCTGCCCCCGGGGGGCCAGCTGAGGAAGCCGGTTAGCGAGTCAGCTGGTCGGGGACAACGGGGCACAGAGGGGTTTGTGCTGAGCCAAGAGACCATCCCGCCTCTGGAACTCATTTTGAAATGTTTTCAAGCGCTGCGCTGGTCACATTAAACCCACCCCTGTAGACTGGCAGGGGGAGCCTTGAGTTGATGGCCTTCTAGTGTACGTGGGTTATTTTATTTTCTTAACACCCTTGCGGAGGTGGCATTACCACCATGGCCCTTTGAGGAAGCAGGTTCGGGGGGGCATTTGGGGGCTGGGCAGAGCGGAGGCTCCAGGGCCCATGCCCGGCAACCGTCTTGACGAGTGGCCTGCCCTCCTGACTTCAGTCTTGTCTCCAAAATGCTGTGGGACCTGCCGTAGGAAAAGGACAAGAGAAATGGAGACAACGTGGCTGCAAAGGGTGGAAGTACTGCTCAAGCAGAGCCCTGGCACAGTTCTCGGAACTTAGCAGGTCTTCAATAGATAGTGCCCGAAACTCTGAAACAAGCTGTAAGTTCCGTTTTTTTCAACACCATATTCTCAGTACAGCGGACCGCCTGGAAGCTGAGGGTGCGCTGGGCTGGCAGAGCTTAAACCTCGCACCGGGACGTCGGGGGATGGCGCCGGCAGGGATGCCGGCCGCAGGGAGGCGGAGGGAATGCCTGGGGTCCCGCAGGGCCCGGAACGCTCCGCCCCCGCGAGGCCCACGGCCGTGGAGCTGCGGCTCTCACTCCAGTGGGATGAGCGCGGCAGGTCCGCCCCTTCCTTCACAGCAGCCGAGCTGTGGGACGGAAGGATCTGCGCCCGGATCGCCCTGCGAGCACACGCGCGTCGGCGGCTGCGCACGGCGACGAGGCCGTGTGTTACCCAGGTGTCTGGAGCTCTTCAGGCCTTGGAGATGGTTCCAGTTTGGGGAGTGAGAAGAACCAGAGCAGGCCTGCCTTCCCCGCCGGCTGGTCAGAGCTCTCACCGACCATCTGTCTGGTTGGACAGCCGTCAGCCAGGAGCTGAGGCCCGGCGGGCTGCCGGCGAGCCCTCGGCCTCACTTAAGGAAAGACGGTCTGGTCTCCTCGCCTGTCCTCGTTGGAGCCCGGCCTCCCCCCTGGAAGGGGGGCCCTGACGGCCTTCGGGCTCACTGGTTCTGAGCCCTGGCTCTGGCAAGGATCTTGTCCCGGGGCCCGGAAAGAACGAGGACGGGGTTTTGAGCATAAGCAAAAACGTCCCCAGGCCGCCCAGACCCCACGCATCTGCGCGACCGATCCACCGCCAAGGGTCTCTGAATGGTCACGCACTTGAAAGCAGTCTCGGGGGACCTCAGAGCTGCGCCTGCGGGACCGAGGCTGGAGGTTGGGAGACCATCCCGGGCATTTGCTTTAAAGCGTTGCACCAACAACGGGAACCTCGGCTAGGAAATTAGTTGCCGCCATCTGCTGAGGTCCTGCTGCGAGCTGCCCTCTGTCCTCAGGGGACTGGGGCCGCAGGTGAGGCCAGGTCAGCAGTGAGGACAGGCAGGCAGGACGTCGAGGCGAGGGTGGGCGCGAGGGGCACTCTGCACACTCTCCACCTCTGCCCGTGCGTTCCCGCTGCTCTTGGTCTATTTATTGCTTTTGCAAATCAAAGGCATTGCTAAGGTCTATTATTTGTCTATTTTTAGTTTAAAAATGATTCTTCTCGATTACTGAGTAGACACAAAGAAAGGAGTTCCCCAAAGCCAGGACCACTGAGCATAGAGTAAAAAACAAAAAACAACAACCAAAAACCAGCACAAAAGCAGACTTGGCAGAGATCAGCCAATTATTTGGATCCATTAGACGACAAATAGATTTTATCCAAATGAGCAGTCTCGCAACTACAGACTAATCAAGCAAGACAGATAAATGCCAAAACTATTCTGTGCTTTTGCAGACAGTGGAAAATTTGTAACTTCTGCTCTAAAATGGACCCAAAGATACTTACTTGCTTTATATTAAAACTCCATGAGCTTCAGAGGATACTTGAGTTCCCCAAGAACGTGGCCTCGTTTGAATGCAACCTCTGTCACCTTGTGACCCCTAATAATGTTCCCGAATGGGATCCCCTTGGGCGAAGTACCTCCTCCCACAGTTTCCCTAGGGTCATGTTCCTCCACTCACGGGATGCTGACCACCCAGGTGCCTGGGATCCTGCCTCTGCGGCCAGGCGAATAGACCCTGGAGGATTTTGAGGTCTCTGTTGCTTTTACAAATGGCACCGTTGTTACTGAGAGCAGAGGCAAATCATTTTATTCCTTCCTCTCTTTGGGCAAAACCTTCATTCCCTTCGGACCATGGAAAGCCGTTCTTTAAAAAAGCATTATTTATTTGGCAGTATCTGTTATATCGTGGTTTGTTTATTTTTAATTGGTGTGTAAGTGGCTCATGTAGGCCAACCTCCCCTACCTGGAAGGTCTGGGCTCTCTAGATCATAAGGTGGCTCTGGAATTCGATCTTGACATCACTGTGCTTGAAACAATAGAGGACAGGATGGATTCAAGGTGTCCTTGGGGAGCCGGGGTTGGGCCAGGTAATAAACACACCTGCAGGAAGGAAGCCTGCGAGGCCCTCCTTATGGTTTGTTTGCCCCGGGGTGGTTGAGGGTGGGAAGATGCTTCCCTGGAAGCATCTGAGAACTCAGGTGCTCTTCCGACAGCTGTAACGATGGTTGTGATTGCATTTGGCCAACTGCTTCATAGCTTTCAGAGCAGCATTCGGGGTGTGTGCCAGTTTCTGGCGTGTGTCAACCGTGTCAGCGCTGGAGCATCTTGGAAACACGGGGCGGCGGTAGAAACGAGAGGTGTGAGGGCTGATGGGGCCCCTGGTCCCAGACGCTCTCAAGTTTCCTGAGTAGTTTTGCTTTTTATTTTTAGAAGAGTCTTAGATCACGGGGTGAGCAGTGAGAAGAATGAAAACAGAAAATACTGGCCATGTGGGGAAATGTCTGAGTCCGATACTGAGTAAGGCTTTTAAAAAAAAAAAAAATAACAGGGCAGGGTGATCTCACACTTTTTACCTGTGTGCATCTATTAATCGCCAACCGATTGTGTTTCTGGAATAATTAAACAGGCCAAAATTCCAATAGAATAGGATTCGTCGAAGTCCTGCAACTACCTATGGATACCATGATGTCGTTTATTTTAAATGATAGTTTTAAAAGATTAAGATGTGTTTATTGACAAATATTTGCAAAAAACAAACAAAAAAATCACCCATAATCGACCATCCAGGTATAACTACTGTTAATGTTTTTGTGTTTTTCCTTTCTAGTCTTTTCTTTTTTCATACATTTATACATATGTATTACAAAGTCCATTAGGAGAACAAGGGACCCTGACAGAGTGGCTTTTTGTCCAGGATGGCAGGGTTGGCTCACTAATTAGAAATTGATGATATACAATATACTGACAGAACACAAGAGAAAAATAATCCAGTCATTCCACAGTGTCTAAAAACGTATTTATAAAAGGGCACCATTCGTTTTTTTAAGCTTTGTTAAAAAAAATGCAAGAGTAGACAGAATGGTCTAATGAGCCCCCATGTCCCCGCCACACAGCTTCATCTATGAGCGCTGTTTTCTTTTTTTCAAGTTTTATTGAGGTATAATTGACAAAATCGTATATATTTAATGTGTACTAACTATGACTACTCGTTACATCTGTACCCCAAGCACTTCCCTCTCTCTTATGTTATTTTGAACCAACTCCCAGACGTTATATCATTTCATCCATTCATATTTAGTACTTATCCCTTAAAGGTGAGGATTCATAAACAACTCTGATGCCATTATCACACCAAAAAAATGAGCGATACTCCCTCAATGCCATCAAACGTCCAGTAAGTGCTGCAATTTCTCGTCGTCTCACGAATGTCATAATCTTTTGGTAGCTGTTTGTATGGATCAGGATCCAGGTGAATCCCACACACTGGAACTGGTAGATGTCTTTTAAGCCTCTTTTAACCTAGAAGCATCTCCCTCCCCCTCAACCTTTCTCTTTTCCCCCCTTGGAAGTCCCCGATGGCCTGTGGTCAGGCACCAGTGCCCCCATCGGCTCCAGATGGAGCTTCCTGCAGGAGTTATGACGGGAATCACAGGCAATATACAAGTGCATCAGATTATCATGCTGCGCACCTTAAACTCACACGGTGTCTCGTGTCATCTATATCTCAGTAAAGCTGGAAAAAAGAAAGACTGCAAGCCTGAAGAACTCCTGGAGAGAAGCCGGAACGTGTGTGACGGTGCATGGCCTTCGAGGACAAAACAGCTGTGTAGGGTGAGCTTACATTTGGGGGCAGGTGTTGAGGAAAGGGGATGATGCTGGCGGGACCTGAGAGCCCGCAGGAGGATCCGGCCCCGGGGAGGGAGCAGGTGTCAGCACAGAAACCCCCATGCCCAGGAAAGGGAGGGAGATGCTGCCCGATCTTCTCTCTCCCTGGAGATGACTTCTTTGTTCCCAGCTCAGTCTCCAGAGAGATGGAAGTGTGTGACTTGCACTGGAAAGTCAGTTTACAGGCCATTCACATGATCTCAGCTCCCTTTTCCCCCTTGGGCCTTGTTTGCATTCTTTGCTTTGAAGCGGAATCTAGAGAAAGTGGATGAAGGTGTAGCTGTGGGCTGTTTTAAAAATGCATGAAGTTCAAGGGAAGCAAAAACTTTACTAATCATCAAAGAAATGGAAATTAAAATAACATTTTGAGTTTATCTTTTTTTTTTAGCTACTAAGTCAGCAAAAACTAATTTAATTCCTGGCAAGGTTGCAGTAAAAAAAAAAAAACCAAAATGCTCACTTTAGTTGTTTTAAGTTGTTAAAAGCTTTTCCGAAAGCAAGTTGGAAAATGGTTATACCAGTGGGCAGGCTCGCGTCACTCATGGAAATTCATCTCAGGGAAATAATTCTGTGGGAGAAACAAGCTGCGTTTGAGTGTCCAGTGATGGGAATGAACCCCACACACCCTCTGAATGGGCCGGGGGCAGAGCAGGAGGGTCATGATGGTGCGGACTCTGTCACCAGTGGAGGTGGCTTTGAACAATATATTAGGTGAAAATACTGGCTGCCCCTTGAAGCATTCATATAGTCAGGAGTGGAAAATATCAACACACGGAAATCACGGGGTTGACAAAGCCGTATTGTGAGTTACACACGATGCTAAATTGTTTTACAGTGAAAACAAAGATTGAAAAGCTGTGTTTTAGGAAATACAGCCCGTGGTGTCCTGGAGAAGCTAAGGGACTGGCCCGTCGACCAGAGGCCTGTGTCCAGCATAGGTCACGTGGAGAGAACTGATCCGTCTCCTCCTGGGCTCCTGGTGGGTGCCTTCTCCAGCAGAGAGAATGCGGCTGTGTCCTCTCCTCACTAGGTCCCCTAATTGGAGTGGCCATCAGACAAGAGATCTGGGGGGAAGCAATGACATTTCTTCCAAGCTGAGGAGATGGGTGGGGAGGGAGTGCAGAGAGCTGGGGACTCCTGGACTTCACTGGCGGTCTGAACGGTGGCTCTGCAGGCGAGACCAGCAGTCTCTGATCATAAATATGGGGGTGCCGACAAACGGGCTGCGCCCTGGGACCCGGGGTCACAGTTCACGAGTCACGTGGGCCGCCTGGGCCGCAGGGCTGGGCCCGCGAGCTGAGCGTGGGTTCCTGAGGATGCGGGGCTGGCCCGCCTTCCGGGAAAGGCCCCGTTTTCTCAGGTTTCCCTGGAGGAGGCGCCTGGGGAGGGGCCCGGGGAAAGAATGGTCCCTTTCAACGCGGCAGACGCCGTCTGGCCCAGAGCCAGCGGTGTACAAACCCCAAGGGGCCCACTACCTTGAAAAATCTGCACACATTCAAAGTGTGCAGACTTTACACATGCACAAGGGTGCACCATAAACGTGAGGGTTTTTGCATCCTGTGACCGTGGAGGGCCTGCGCCCCCTGAGCCTGGGCCGTGGGCACAGATTAACACGCGTGCACGCCCCGGGCACAGGTCCACGCATGCGTGTGCTGCTGGGGCGCACGGTCCCGAGGGTGGCGAGCCTGTGGCCCTGGGCTTGGCGGCGGCTGGAGGTGGCCCTTGGAACGGCTGCCCAGACTGGTCCTGAGCAGGCGACAGGCTCGCGTCCTGAGAAGAGGAAATGCGCTCTCATCCTGGGGGTGGATGGACACGGCCTGGGGCTAAGCTCGGGCCCAGCCCCCCGGGTCCTGAGGCCTTTACCGCTGCTCCGCTCGCCGGCTCCCAGCGTCCACGTGCTTCTCACCAATGGGGAAGATGGCCTGGGCTGGCCCCAGCCACAGGGACGGCCTGGAGGGCCCGGAGGACGGCCGGCCCGCACGTGCCCCGTCCCGTGGCCCGGAAGGTGGCCGAGTACGGGGCTGGGTGGAGCTCGGGGGCCAAAGGCCTGGAGGGCAGTGGAGCCCCCAAGAGCCCCTGCACCCCGTCTGTGCCCACGTGTTCCCCTGCGGTTGGGCAGGGACATTCGGAATCAGCCCCTTCACGTTTCTCAGCCATGGCAGATACAAACACCATTCGCCGTCGTAGCCGTTCTTTATGCCAGCTCAGTGGTTTGAGCACGTTCACAGGTCATGCGGCCACAGCTCCACCCAGCTCAGAGCTCCTTTCGTCCTCCCAAACCGAACCTGTCCCCTAAACGCGAGCCCACCCTCCCCGTAACGTCTGCTGTTCTTCCCGTCTGTGGGTTTGGCGACCGGGGACCTCCTGTGAGTGGCGTCGCCGGCACCTGTCCTTCTGTGAACGGCTGATGGCACTGAGTGCCATGACTTCAAGGCCCACTCCTGATGCAGCCGGGGCCCCATTCGAGTGTGAGCTGCACACGTGCTGAAGGCCTTCTCTTTTCTCCGCAGCGCCCGGGCTCAGTTCTCACAGCAGCAGTGGGCTTGCTGGGCCGGGGTCTCTGCGTGAGGCGGCTGGGGTACCCCGGCGCGGGGCTCCTGGAGTCTTTGATCTGGGGAGGGGTCGGCCCTACGCCTGCCCTCGGCTTTCCTGCTTTACTGGATTCACACAGGAAGGAGACCTTGGAATTGGGGCCAGTGAAGGGAGCACGCTCGAGGGTGGGGATGCCCACACCCTCTTGAAAGATTCAGAGAGCTGGTGCGGCTTTCAGCCTATTTTCTGGGTTTTACATGACTTAACATTACTTCTTTTAGAGAAAATAGTTCTGTGCTCACTTAGTGGCAGGCCTTACAGGGCATGTCTGCTGGATTTGCCTGTGGACCCCAGCACTGTTCCAGCCCAGCGCAGACAGCATCCACGAAGGGGCTGCAGGCGACCCCCGGTGTGCGCCGTCTGTGCTGTCTCCCTGCTCTGTAATGACGAGAATGGGGGTGACCACAGCTGCCGTGGACGCCATGGGCAGAAGAGGCGGCGGCGCCCTCAGCCTGGGTCTGACCCCTGCAAACTGGGGCACCCACTTGGAACCATTATGTGAGAGAGCGGGAAACTCCTCTGTTCTTTAAGCTCCTGGATTTTGTAACTGTTCCAGCAGTTTACTCTGCTTGTCTCTATTACCATGTTTTGAATGTTTGGAGAAGTTAAGATACTCAAGGTCACAGAGCTGGGATCTAAATACTGTTCATCTAATTCCAAGACCTTGACCCATTCATTGCCTCGGACCAATCAAGACTGAGAAAGAGACTGTGGCTTGGGGACATACGGTCTGCGGTTCAAAGCCAGCCTGGTAGTCAGGGAGCACAGTGACCAGGAGATCTGCCACTTGGCAGAGGTAACTGAAGAGTGCGTGGTCTGTACACCCGCGTCCCAGAGAAGCTGCAGGTCTTGCTGGTCCTGGGGGCGGGGGCAGAGTGGGGTGGTTCCCTCTAAGGGCCGCGACACCGAGCTCTCTCACCTGTCTCAAAATCCACGTCCAGAAACGTTCCCCAAAACCAGACGTGGGTGATGGGAGTGAGCGGCCCTCTTCAGCAGGTTGCATCACGTATCCCTGACTCTCTCCGCTTATCCAGCTGACGGAGGGCTGGAGGTCATGGTACTCTGAGACAGGTGACTGACGCTGGTCCTCTTGTTCTTGAAACCAAACTTCATTATCACACCCCTGTCGGCCCGTCTTGTCCCCAGAAGACAGTGGAGGTAAAATCCCACTGTTCCTGGTTTTCCTGATGAAGGCAGCTTCCGCCTTCGCAACCCCGCTACCTGCCGCCGTCCATCACCGGGCCGGCCCGAGCCATGCCGTCCCCAGCCATGCCGTCCCCAGCCGTGCCGTCCCCCTTCTTTCCCTGTGCGTGTCTCCTGCTGGAAGCGCTGGTGTCACCGTGGAGCAGTGACCCCGCCTGGAGCTCAGTAAATCCCGGGCCCTCAAGCTGGCCCTGGGGGCATTGCTGTCCCCCTGGTAAAACTCCTACTTAATTCATGGACGGTGCAGTGTGATCGGGGGGCCTCTGCTTTGGCCAAAGCACCAGACCTGAGCACTTCAACGTGGTTCTGCTGATCCTGTGCAGGAGGCTGCGGGGAGCGGGGTCCTGGCCGAGCAGAGGGGCCGCCTCGGGGGTCGTGCTCGGTGGGCAGAGCCCCTCCTTTCTGTCAATCCCAGAAGGCCGAGGGGCTCATGCGGGGGCGGGGCATGGGGTGCTGGCCCACACGTGCCACGTGACTGTTTCTGATTGCTGCCCCTTAGTCTGCCTGTGATATTTAGTCTTGATTCTTGTTTGGTCTGTCTTAGAAAAGTCATACTCTTCTGATTTGAATGGTAGCTGACATTTAGTGAATGATGACTGTGTCGGCACTTACGCTATGCTATCTCATTTAATCCCTAGAGCAGTCCTGTGAGGAAAGTCCTATTACCGTCTTTATTTCGTAGATAAGAAAACTGACGTTTTGGGAGATTGTCACTCATTCAGGGACCTTAGTTAGAAAGAGGCAGAGACAGTTCTAGAATGACACGTTTCTCTGACGAAGAATCTGTACTCTTGATACCTTACAACCCCTAAGAAATAATGACACAGACACAGTAAATATAGAATATAGTTATTTTTTAGAAACTAAGTCATATTAGAAACGGCCTGAGATGCACGTGAACATACGTGAGAGGCACCCAGTGTAGTTAAAGCACAGTTGCGTAGATAAATAGAGCCTGAATCAACTTTTCAGAAGTGAGCTCAAGGGAGAACTGTCAGAGTAACTTCATGCGTCAAAAACAAAAACAGAAACAAAAACCAACAAAAATCAGTCAAACAAAAAGACGTGCCCAGTGGTTACAGCCCTTCCTGCTCAGCCAGAGCTCAGCCCTCAGGAGCCTCCCTCCAAGGGGCTCGTTTTTGGCAAATCACGTTGAAATCATTTAAAAATAGAGAACAAAAAATCTGTCTTTGATGGGGAATGGCCGGGTCAGCGGTCATTTAACAAGGGACTATTTAACATGTCCTCTGCTTCAGCGGAGCTTCGAGCAAAGGGGAATCTGACGTTTACGTCCTAACCATCTGAGTGAAAAAGAACAGCTTCTAACTTTTCCGGTGACAGTTTAATCAGTGATGATAGCATTACTGGCGGTATTATTAAACGATAACAGTGCCTGTCAATGGCTTCAGATGACCACTGTTGAGCATCCGTCATAAGGAGGTACTAAGTGATTACAATTTGTAAAGGAAGAAACCCATGAGGTAAGTACAGGGACACGTGGTGATTGGAGGTGGGTGTGGGGCTACGAGAGGGACCAGCCACACGCTGCTCAGTCAAGTGACAAGGATCTCTGTATCGCCTCGGAACACACGATGGGTCACGTTTCCAGTCAACACGATAAAGCCGTGAACCAGTTTAAATTAAGAGTTTATATAATCTGATGCACAAAGATAGGGGCTTCTCCTGGATGACCCGTCGGGTCCTTTCCAGCGGTGAGGACCTTCAGGACATTTTAAATTGCCTTCTTCTTACTGGAAGATGCAGCCTATACAGCAGAAAGAACACAAGCTTCAGCGTCACACGTACCTGGATTCTGAGCCTGGGTCTCTGCTCGTTGGTCACGTGACGCTGAAATTGCCCCCCCCCCCCCGAGCCTCATCTCCTCACCTTGTGAATGGGCGGGTGTTCCGTACCTTCGGGATGGTAGTGAGCCTTAGCTGAGCTCACACACAAGGAACACTTCTGCGGTTCAGCTGATGCCTGTGACGCGGAATGTATTTCCCAACGACTCTTTTAAAGATACGATGGACATGTATCGTATCATGTATCACCACCCCCCATCTCCTGGGACAGAGGCAGAACAGCTCTCACCCACCTCCCCCCTCTGACAGGGGGACACCCAGGTCAGCACGACAGAAGGCAGGAGCAACTCCGTCAAGGAGTAGCCCTGCCATTTGGGGGAGACACGTGGCCGCGGCTCTGGCGCTCCATCCGGCTTGCCAGGCGGTTGGGTGGGGTCCAGCGTGACCCCAAGGAAGCCAGGTTAAAGGATGCAAGCAAGGAAACCATCTGAGGGTTGTCAGAGGCTGCACGGGCGTGGAGACGAGCTTCACAGCCAAGTCACTCACCAAGCGAACAAACTACTCAATTCACAAGAAAATCGAGCCCCCGAATAGGGGTCAACGTCCAGAGTTACTACACTACACTGTGCAAACCCAGTTTTCAACAGAATGTCCTGAGCCACACAGAGAAACAGGAAAGTGTGGCCAGTACACAGGGAAAACAGTCCATAGAGATGATCTTGGGGGCCCAGACGTCGGGTCAGGAAGGTGCACACTTCAAAGCAGGTTCTACCGTGTGTCCAAAGAACTAAGGCAACCATGCCTAGAGAATTACAAGAGGGTACGGTGAAATGACTCGTAAATACAGAACATCACCGAAGAGACAGAAACTATAAAACAAGACCCAAAGGGGTGTTCTGGCGTCGAAAAGCGCAAAAACAAAAGTGAAAAGTTCACTAACGGGTCAACAGCAGGGCTGAGTTGGCAGCAGAAAGAATCAGCAAACTCTGAAGGCAGGTGGAAATTACGCGACTGGAAGAGCAGAAAGAAAAGGAATAAGAGAAGCGAAGGGCACCTCAGAGCAGGTCGGGACACGCGAGCAGAGTGCATGTGACGCGGCCCAGAGGTTGTCTCTGGGGAGGAACTTCCTCTGCAGAGCTGTTAAAACAGCGTCATTTTAGCCACTCTGGGCATGTTATCTGTGACGGGTGTTTCAAGGTCTTTCGACTGAGAGCTGTGATAAGTGACACATCTTACGACGCTGTGGTAACTGAGCACGTAAGTGCACACGTGCACTAGAAACGAGTTTCATGAGGTAATACTTATCGTACACAATTGACTCTACTTTAAGAACTTCTATTTCTTTCATTTTTTTAATATGGATCGTCATGGCCCCCTGGACCGATCCCATGACCCTCGGATGGGTAGCCTGCTGGGTGAGAAAACCCCTCCCCCCTCCCCCAGGGCACAGAGCGCCCGGGGGCACCGGTGGGTCCTCAGCGCCAGCGCCTCCGCCTCCTCTGACCTTCTGTCTGAGATGCATGGTCCTTGCAATGTTCATCCATCCTGCCAGCGAGTGAAGGAATCAGTGATTTGTTGAGCACCAGCTGTGTACCAGGCGTGGACTAGGCTCTGGGGAGACACCACTGAGTAACCTAAACAAAGTGCTTCCCTACTGGTCCTCATGTTCTGGGCACGGGAAGCAGGTACTAAATGAGAGAGATGAGTGAAATGCACAGCCTAATGGAGCGCAGTAAGTGCTATGAAGTAAAATAAAGGCAGGGGATGGGGCTCTGAGCAAAGGTCTGAGAGAGGCAAGGGCCAGGCCATGGAAACACGTGGGAAGGGCAAGTGCAAAGGCCCTGTGGTGGTCGTGCCCTGAAGGCTTGAGGAGCAGCAAGAAGGGCGGAATGGCTGGGGCAGGTTGAGCAAGAGGGACAGTAATTAGAGCACAGGTCGGATTGCACAGGGTTTTACACATATATGTGTGCATTGCACAGGGTTTTACACATATGTGTGCATTGCACAGGGTTGTACACATATGTGTGCATTGCACAGGGTTGTACACATATATGTGTGCATTGCACAGGGCCTTGTAAGGGCTTGGTTCTCACTGAGTGATGTGAGAAGCCCTTGGACGCGTCCGGCAGTGGGTGGCCTGGGCTGGCACACGTGTAGCAGGATGGCTCTGGCTGCTCTGGGGAGATTAGACTGAAGGGGGCGAGGAAGGATCGGGAGACCGATGGGGAAGCTTTAGTGGTGGTTCAGCTGAGAGAAGACGGTGGCCAGATCTCGGCAGCAGCAGTGGAACCCGGAGCTGGGGCTGCGCTGGGGTCTGATTTGAAGGTGGAACCGGCAGGGTTGCTGATGGAATGGGTGCGGGAGCGAGAAACTGGAGACAGGATGGGACTGACCTCACACTCAGGTGCCCAGCTGTGTCCCATCCATCAGATCCCACTGCTGTGGGCGGAGGGACACAGGGACACCGAAACAGCCTCTGAAAACCAGGAGTCCAGATCGATTCAGAAAAATTAAAAACAAAGAAAAGGAAAAGCTCTGACTGGGGTTGGAGTAGGGCTTGGGGCGGGGCCCCTGTCCCAGGGCCTCCTCTGGCCCTAAATCTCACTGGACTGACCGCTGATGGGGTCGGTGTGTGACCCTGGACGGCTGAGCGGCCGCGTATGTCCAGGGTGACTGCCGTGTCCAGTTTTCCTCTTTGTTCAGTCTGAGCAAAAGCAAACTGCTCGGGGCAGTGGGGTGTGTCCCCTCCGTCCCTTTGGGGACGCTGTCCCCACTTTTAGTGGGTCTGTCTCTCCCTCAGCAGGTGGTGGCCTGTCCACCAATGTATGCCAACATCGCCCCCTGCTATCCACTGCTGCGTGGACCTGTGCCCCAGGTCTGATCGTAGGGGCCCAAGGAACGTCCCTTCTTCCCGTGCAGCAGGGCTGGACGTCTGGGGGGATGAGATGAAGTTAGTGCCCCGTTTTCCCATTTCTGACAGTCCATTCCATTGGTGTTATTTTTGACCAACACCATGCGCTTGTCCTCTGAAGGGACTGTCCTTCTACAGCTAGCAGAACTGAACGAATCCTTCCAGGGATGCAAATATGGGTGACTCGTTTAAGAGCTTCTCCACAACATGCTTTAACACCATCACCTTTCAATGGGTGACACCACCTTCCTTCGTGCTTTTCCCCAGCGACCCCAGGCACTTTGCCTGCATGTGGAGGAGGGCGTGGTGACAGGGACTCTGGCTCAGAGCGACTCTCTCTTTTAAGGCTCAGTGACACATCCAGGAGGGACACTTCTGCGGAGTAGAAACCTGAGGATTCAGCAGTGGAAAGACTGGTAAAGGAGACCCTGTGTCAGAAGTCTGGGAGGCCGTCCTTGTGTCTGGCGTGGCCACGCTGCCGTGTCAAGGCCACATCTGTCAGCAGGACGGGGGGGGGACGGCGTGGGCTCCCAGCATCGTCCCGGCCCTGCGCTCTTGTGGTCCCATACAGGGGTCTCCTCTCTGCTTCACTGTGTTTTGGTTGGAGCAGCTCTTTATTGGTGGATCCTTTGAGCAAATCGTCCTTTAGCAGATGGCTTGGCGCGCGTTCAATGAGATCATTCTTGCTGAATCAAGGGCATTCCGAATAACCCTTTCCGTGTGGACTTCCTCTCTCCGTATCTCAGCGAGATGCTGACGTGCATTATGCGTCAACGACCTGCATTTACATGAAGAGGGACGAGATGAAAGGTCTTTCCTGCTGGGGGGCCCCAGACACAGGCTTCACACGGGGCCTCTGCGGTCAGCATCCGTGTCCTGAGCTGGGAAAGGGACGTAAGGACCCGCCAGAAAAGATGTCCAGAACCAAAGAGCCAGGCTTTTTGTTTAAAGCTGACTTTGCTGATTTTGGCAAAACTCTTCCACTAGTAACACTCAGTGCATTTACAAATAATAGAATGAATTGGGACAGGAGGGCAAGTGTTTCCTGATGATACAGTCAGATTTCATTGTTGAAGACATCACCACAGTAAGAGACCATCCAATGTTTTGCACACCGTGCTTTGTTTCGACATGTTTTTGCCGAGTGAATCAGTAGCACCTGGGGGGGTGGGTGCTACATGGGGGTGGGTCTGTGCTTTATAAATGCTTCATTAGTTGACACGGTTTGCAGACTAAACTGGACCGTTTGAAAATGGTTAGAAAGAAAGTGGTGAAGGGCCGAGAATACTTTGACGTAGATATTAAAAATCAAGTATACAAAATTATTTTATTGGAGTAATAGAAAGTAAATTTAAAATAATAAAATAAAAAGGTAGACTCGGGCTTCCCTGGTGGCGCAGTGGTTGAGAGTCCGCCTGCCGATGCAGGGGACACGGGTTCGTGCCCCGGTCCGGGAAGATCCCACATGTCGTGGAGCGGCTGGGCCCGTGAGCCATGGCCGCTGAGCCTGCGCGTCCGGAGCCTGTGCTCCGCAACGGAAGAGGCCACAGCAGTGAGAGGCCCGTGTACCGCAAAAAAAAAAAAAAAAAGTAGAATTATGTGGTTTTGGAGCCACTGAAGCTATTCTGCTTGCTTTTACACACTTATGTGTGGAGTCCAGGCTCCTTCTAGAGAGGCGGGTCTAAACGGGGTGATCTGCAGAAGAACTTGCAGAAACAAAGTGTCAGAATATTTTGAAGACTCTGCACTGATGTGGATGTGATGTTACCTCATCTAAGCTTGTCACATTAACCCAAACAAAGAAAACCCATTAGAAAATAGTTACGAGCAATTCGGACTCTGAAACCTGCTTTGAGGATTCAGAGGGTCTTAATTAACTAGAGTTTTATTTAGTGGTTCTTTGCATTTGAACAGAAACTGCTCAGTTTGAAATAATTTTAGACTTAGAGAAAAGTTGTTGAAAAACAAAAAAGTAGAGAGAATGCCTGTGTACCATTCATCCAGCTTCCACTAATGTTCCCATCGGACACATCTGCATTTCAGTGCTCAAAAGCAGGGAATTGACGTCGGTCCAGTGCTGTCAACTGAAGTACAGACCTTATTTGTTTTTCCATTAATGTCCGTTTTCCTTTTCGTTCTGGAATGCAACTGGGGTCCCATATTGCTGGGTGTTTTTTTTTTTTTTTTTTTTTTTCTGGTACGCAGACCTCTCACTGTTGTGGCCTCTCCCGTTGCGGAGCACAGGCTCCGGACGCGCAGGCTCAGTGGCCATGGCTCACGGGCCCAGCCGCTCCACGGCATGTGGGATCTTCCCGGACCGGGGCACGAACCCGCGTCCGCTGCATCGGCAGGCGGACTCTAAACCACTGCGCCACCAGGGAAGCCCCGTGCTGTTTTCGTTTCTCCTTCAATTATAACATCAATAACAGCGGCAGAGATGATCTTTACATTCCCAGGGTGCTTCACAATCCTTCATCCCAGGGAGGTGGGACTCCATCATGTCAGAAGCCAAAGCTCTGGCATGAAGCTCTTTGATAATCTCCCCTCATTAGTGAGACTTGCTGATAATCTGGAGGGAGTGGGATTTCTCCAATTTGTGAGGTTATTTAATATCAGAAGAGCACTAAATGCATAATTCTGTATGCATCTTCATACAGAGATTAGAGAATAAATCAACACATCAACAAATAGCTCCTGCCGTTGACTAGGAATGCCAGGAAACATGCATCTGCTTTATTTTTCAGTTTCCTCCTTTTTCAAATGTTACTGTCTGTTCTGTTTGGTCTTTTTTGATAGCCCTGTCCAGTTTCTAATCTCTGAAACAAAGATAATTCGAGAGGGTGACAGGTTAACTTTCTGCAGCTGTGGTTTCTGGCCCTGGCCTTGGACATCACTGTTACAATGATGATGGTGGAAGCTGGTACTTTGCTTCCTGGAGCTCACAGGTTCCCATGTCTCTTCCTGTGTTCATTCTAAGAGTGACCCCTGGGAGTCAGAAAGCTGAGCCCTGCCGTCCAGCAGGACATGACTTTTTCACCCCAGGTAGATTTGCGCCGACTCTGACCCTACACCCCCACCCCCTCTTTGCAGCTGTTTTTCTTCTCCGCTCTTTAGGGCAGAAGAAGTTAATTTGTCTCTGTCTTGGTCTGTTCTGCCAGCGCCTCTTCTTGTATTTCAGTCTTAAGCCCATTTCACTCTATCTAAAACTCTGCCCCTTTGCAAGTGTATCCACTCCTGCGACTTATGTTTTCATTTAAAGGGCAGTTGCCCCAAGTTCCAAGGGGGCAGTGATCATGTCTGTTCACTAATGTGTGTCTAGGATGTAATGTACAGTGCCTGGTACGTGGGAGGAGGGCGGGAGCTATCTGCCCGATGAGCGCATCACTCAGACTTGTTTCCAGTCCCGACCTCCCTCCTGAGCTCCGGGCCCGTGTCTCACGCAGCTCACTCAACATCTCTGAGTGGACATCTTGCAGAAACTTCAACTTGACGTCCCTCACAGGGGCCTCTCGTTCCCCAGGCCAACGTCCTTCCTCTGCTGATTCCCTCTTGTAGAAAATGGTCCCACCGTACAGGCCATTCTTCAGCCGGCATCCTGGAAGGCAGACAGGACTCGTCCCGTCACCTCACTTTGCACGTTTAATCATGGTTTCTCTTCCCTGAATATTTCTCGGGTTTGTCTCCATCCCTGCTGGTACCGCCCAGGCCCAAGGCAACCTGACATCTCTCTCGGCCCCATGCTCAGTCCTCACCAGCCACTTTCTTCTGTGCAACAGGAGGGACTCTGGAATGTAATCTGGTCCTGTCATTGTGACTGAAAGGCCTTCAGTGGTTTCCCAGTACACAGACGACGAGCAATCTTTTCCACGTTTTTTGACCACGATGAGCGGTAAGAAATACTTCTTACGTCTATAGACCAATTACCACACACGCTCATGCACATGTGCATGTAAACACACACACATGCAGACACACACACACACACACGCTTTAATGGATTATGATGCTAAGATGGACAATAAAGATAAATGCGGTGAAGTTAAGTAAGGTGGAGAATAAAGCTCCACATCTGTACGTGGCTTGTGAGGCCCCGGGATCTGGCTCCGGCCCCACCTCCCCACCTGCATGCATCTCTTCCCATCTCTCGTGCCCTTCACCCACCCTGGCCTCAGCTACTGCAGGTCTGCAGGGTTTTCAAGTCCTTGAATCTGGTGTGCAATTCCATGACGAGTGCACGGTTGCTTCTGCCTAGACCGGCACCCGTGCCCCCTGCCCACCCACCTTGAGGCTCAGCCCAAGTGTCCCTTCTCCAGGGCGGCCTTGCCCGGCACGCCTTCTCCCTGGCCTCAGCCTGGGCTGTGCTGCACCCCAGCCACCTTCAGAGCCTGTGCCACTAATATAATGAAACGTGATTTCTTCACTCTGTGAGGGCAGGCGCCATATTTGTCTTTCTCGCTGCTGTATTCAGAGTGCCAGCAAAAGACAGTAATAAGTACTTGTTAAATGACCAGGTTGATTAGCCAGACCTGTTTTGTATAATGGTCAGGCTTGTTAACTTAAATCGGTGAAGATAAAATCTTTGCTTCTTGATTGGGAAATAAGGATGAAACGAGGCTTGACCTTCTGAGCTCGGCTAGCAGGAGAACTATGTCATATACAGCTCAAGAGGATGTTTATAGAATTATAAATTCATGTGCACTTAATGTTCACTACTTAAACAGTCTCACAGTAACTTCAGTTCATCATAAATGTCTGTGTTAAATAGCCCTTGGGTTCCTAAGCTAGAAAATGGTAAATGAGATTTTACAATCAAATTAAAAATTAAATATAGAACTATACAATATGTACATGCTGGCAGTACTATTTTTACCTTAGCTGAAAGTGTATTTTGCTCATATGGGTAAATGCATGTAGAGACCCAACATGACTGTATTTTTAGCGCTATTATTGATCCATTGCTTTTAGCCAGATATATATTCCGCACCAAAACATTAAAAACTGGTGAGAAACTTGTTTACAATGTATTAGTTACAACCATGTTAGAATGACACGATGACCCAGGTTTTCATTCAAAGAAACCTAATGTTCTTATTTAGCTTCTTATTGTTTTATCTTTGCAAAGCTCTGCTCTCCATTCTGTTTGCTAAAATCACTCAAAAATTCTTAGAAATCCTCTCCATTGTATCCCAGCGCCCTCTGAGACTCCTCCCCAGGTGACTGTCCAGCCTGGCCCCCTCACTCAGGCCAGCCTCAGGCAACCGGAAGCAGAGCATGTCCATCCGAGCAGCTGGAAGGACTAGAATGTTCCTACATAGGTTGAGTTGGAACCTGCCCCCCTCCTGCCCAGAGCTTTTGTCTGTTTATCTCTGTCTGATTTCTGAGTCTAGCCGAGCAGGTCCAAGCCCATCTCCATGGCCAGTGCATCAGGGACTCAAAGGCAGCAGGTCACACTGGCACCACTTCCTTCCTTGCCCTTGATTCTACACAACTGTCCCTCATGTGGCATGATTTCTACATCCTCAGCTGGCTTGGTCCCCCTCCT
Source organism: Monodon monoceros (assembly GCF_005190385.1). NCBI lineage: Eukaryota > Metazoa > Chordata > Mammalia > Artiodactyla > Monodontidae > Monodon > Monodon monoceros. The sequence continues at coordinate 1,919,703 of NW_021703780.1, read as the reverse complement.
CTGGGTCTAGAAAGCCAATGCTGTTTTTCCGGGGAAAATGATAGCCACTTGGGCAGTGTATCAGCCAGGATCCAATCAGGAGGCAGAAACCATGGAGGAAATTGAAGGGGGAAAGTTTAATGTAAAGAATTCTTAACTAAGAGGGGGTTGGAGTCTTGACGGGTCGGCTGGTTGGAAGTGAAGTGAACTCTATGGAGTGGCCCCTCCTGGCTGAGACACAGACCCCAAGAGAGGGGTCCTGGTCCCTGACCTGGGGGCCGGCCTTGTTGGGAAGGTCGCGGACAGGGCTCCCTGAATGTGAGAACCACACGCCTAGAACAGCCAGAGGAAGCTCCTCCCAGGAGGCCTCGCACCGGTGTTGCTCTGCTGAGGGGCTGGAAGGACTCCACCTGCTGCTGTAGAAATGCCAAGTGTGCCAGGGGCTGACGGGAGAGCCCGCTGGGGCAGGAAGGAGCCCTTCCTGCCGCAGTGTCTCTGCAGGGCCCTCTCCTGACAAAGCCTGACACTGTGCTGCTAGCAGAGGAAACGTATGTAGCAGCTTCCTCGTCACGGCCAGTTCATTGGGGAGAGCTTGGAGCCCTGGATGCGTTGCCAAGGGGCCCAGGTGATTCGCAGGTGCCTAGGTGTCCTGCCCTGCTTTCTGCTGAGGCTGTGTCACGGAGGGGGAGGGCTGTGAGTGCCTGGGCCCTTGTGTGTGTGTGTGGGGGGCGGATTCCCACCACGAAGGAGCCTGAGGCTCAGCTGCCCGGATGGGCTGTGAGGGCCGCGCCGGCCACCCCACGTCCAGTTCAGTGACCTTGGAGCAGCCAAACACGTGATTCCGTAAACTGAGGCGCGCTCTGTTCTGCCAAGTCCCAGGGACCCGTCGGGCCGAGTGAGAGCGCGAGGGGGCGGGTGCGAGCTGCAGCGCGGCCGCCAGCGGGGTCGTCACCACTCCCAGGGTGAACCGGGGTGTGCCTGCTCCGGACCGCTCCCTGGGGGCACGGCCCGCGCACAGGAGAGCCCCTCAGGCGGATGCTGCCCAGCTGGGAGGGGAGGCCCCGGCGCCCGATCCTAGTGGCGGCCGAGTCTCCTGGCCCCAGGGTGGGACCAGCGGCCGGAGGACCCGAGGCCCGGACGCGGCCCGGAGCTGAGGGCGGGGCCGGCGAGCTCACTGCCAGTCGCAGGGTTGCGCAGCGCAGGGCGGCCCGTCCCCGCGTGAGCGGCCCCTCCCACGAAGGGGGCACCCATGGGCGGGCGGCGGGGGGGGGGGGCGCCGGGAGGGCCCGGGCAGCGGAGCAGAGCTGAGGCTGCGCGCTTCGGTTCTGCCGGGGAACCATGCCTCCCCCGGGGAGGCCCGCCGGCGCCCCGGCCCTGGCCCGCGCCACGTCCTGCGGCCCAGCAGCTGCCCCCTGCGCACACCCGCGTGCGGCTCCGGGTGCAGGCGCACGTCCGCATGCGAGCCCAGGCCCTGGAGGGGTGGGGGGCTGGGGGCCGGCCTGTGCCCGCCCACCTGCGCGGCACCTGCACAGGTCGGGGCGCAGACTGGGGCCCTACGTCCAGTCCCGGGGACGGCCCAGCGGGACCCTTGGGGTCGGTGCCTGGAAAGCTGGTGGGCTCGGCTCTCCCCCCCGACGAAGGCAGCCGCGGAGGAGCCTGGGGTCGCCGAGGACCCGAGCCTACTGGGCCCCCCCCCGAGGCTTCTCTGGTCTCACCCTCACGTCCCGGGAGGCACGTCCTGCTCTCCCCGTGCACGAAAAGTCCCGAAGGGTTCGGGGGCAGAACGTGCTCTGTGTTTGTGGTTGAAAGAGGGACAGGAACTGGATTCCAGGCAGGCTCTGCCTCTGGTCCCCTCTGGCTCTGGAGGCCCCATGTGCACAAGAGGACAAGCCGTCCCTGCCACCGCCAGAATGTCTGGGTGCTGGACACAGCACGGGGGCCAAAGTGAGGCCCAGAACAAGTAGTCGGGATGACCCAGTGCCCTTTAGGCTGCCAGGCTGGGCTGGGGAGATGCCGAGGGGTTGCAGTGGCCTCTGAGTAAGGACGGGGGTGACGATTCATCTCGCTGGGTGGTGCTGACTAATTCGTCCTCCTTAAAACAATCACTGAGCCCCTGGGGGGCCCTCAGGTGGGCCGAGCAACTCCGGCAGGAGCTCTGTACACCTGGGGAAGCCCTGACGTGGAGCGACAGAGCTGCTGGCCCAGCGCTGGGTGGACCCTGGGCCCTGGTGTCGCCAGCTGGTCCCTTGACTTTGGGCCCTTTCTCACTCCGAGAGTCCAAGAGTCTAGTTCCAAGCCTTAGATTCCCTCCTCCTGAAACAAGCCTTTGGATCCAAGACTTCACGTGGGCACTGCAGGCCCTGCCTGCAGTTCCTTCTAAAAGACTTCACGTGGGCACCACAAGCCCTGCCCGCAGCTCCTTCCGAAAGACTTCACGTGGGCACCGCAGGCCCTGCCCACAGTTCCTTCTGAAAGACTTCACGTGGGCACCGCAGGCCCTGCCCACGGCTCCTTCCGAAAGACTTCACGTGGGCACCGCAGGCCCTGCCCGCGGCTCCTTCCGAAAGACTTCACGTGGGCACCGCAGGCCCTGCCCACGGCTCCTTCCGAAAGACTTCACGTGGGCACCGCAGGCCCTGCCCGCAGTTCCTTCTGAAAGACTTCACGTGGGCACCGCAGGCCCTGCCCGCAGCTCCTTCCGAAAGACTTCACGTGGGCACCGCAGGCCCTGCCCGCAGTTCCTTCTAAAAGGTCCTGGAGCAAGTGCTCATTTTTCCCTTGGGAAGAGGCCACTTTAGTCCCAAGTGTTCCTTTGCCTTCGAATCGCAAACACCAGACTTGCATGCGGCTGGGATTTTCACTCAGAGACTTGTTCTTTGCAATGAGATAAAGTAAGCGCATCCCAGAGGGTTTTGCAGACACAGCAGTAGCCACTGCACTGGCCTGGGGACCCTCCCCTGCTTCATCCGGGGTGAACCCACGGCAGGTCAGCCATCCCTGCGGAGCCGTGGGCCTGTCAGGCCCCTGTGCCACGTGCACACCAGAAATACGTCTTATACTCCCAGCCAGCTCTCCCCCAAGTACGTAACTAAACAACGGTCTCACAAAATAGTGCTTACTTTTACTCCCTGCTCTGATATTCCCAGTCACGTTTTCTGTTATGTTCATTCATGTTCTACCTCTATTTTGTTATAAAACAATGCTGGTTACAGCCCACTAAAAGGATTTCATGACCCACGAATGGGGTGAGACTCTTAGTTTGAAAAACCCATTCTTGTAGGTTGAATTCTGGAATCAATCCTAATTTTCAAGCATGTTTTATCCTCATTTTATAAGAAAATTCAGGCTTTGGTGTGTCATAGCTTCCAGGGTTGTCAACCTTGCTTAGAGAAATGAGTTCCAAGAAGCTGAGACTTAGGTACGTGTGTATTTATTCCTTCCTTCGACAGACATTGGATGCACCGTTATTGTGGTTACGGGGGACAAGGCACTGCCAGACGCTGAGGGTAACCACAGTCTCTCCTGAAAGAGCTCGTCAGTAACCACAGTCTCTCCTGAAAGAGCTCGTGGGCTGGGGGATGGGAACCAATTCAAGACTGAACTGCCTTGGGGTTCCCTGAGCATTACTTTGGGAAACAGAACTTCATTTGTAGGACAGGGAGGATGGTCTCTGACAGGTTAATATCCTGTTGCTTTGTCTGGGTTTTTACAGGGAAAGGACCTCCAATTCTGGGGCCACCACATTGAGAACCCCAGCTGTCCGCCCCGGGATACAAGCTGTGCCGAGGTCCTTCTCCTTCTCCTGTGGGCACCTGGGATTTCCTGAGATGCCCCGGGAAGGAGACCTGAGCCTCTGGGCCTCCGTGGTGAGGGGTGGCCAGCAGGGTGCCCACAGGGGCCATTCGGGAAGCCACTGGCAGACGATGCTCTTCCCCAGTGGGCGAATCCGTGAGGAGCTGAACCTGCAGCCTCGGAAAGGACAGTAGTGGGAACACCGGGCCAGGCTCTTTCAGTGCTTTACAAAACCCACGCGACCAGGCCGCAGGGAAGGGGCTGAGCCCACTTTATAGATGGGGCAGATATAGTGCACGCTGCCCAAGATCCCACAGCCAGTCACCGGCAGAGAGGGGAGGAGGTTGGTCACCTGTGTGCAGGGGCTGATCCCCAGGGAGGGAGGGGCACGAGGGGCAGTGGTCCCCGCAGGAAGGCTCGGGACGGGGGAGGCCTGAGCATCCCCCCAGTCCTGCCCTGCACCCCGCTCTCCGCTGCCCTCTGTCCTCTCCAGGCCGAGGCCGGACAGCGGCACCCAGCGCTGCTCCCCTGCAAGCAAAAGGTGCTTACTCAGTCTTGGCCCTTGGCCCGAGCTGCTTTCTGTCCCTTGCCCAAGGTCCCATCTTAATTCACTGAAATGCATTGGTGGGGACCCCAACGAGGCTCAGGCCTGCGGTTCACAGGGAAGACATCCTTCCTGTTTCCCGGAGGGTCTGCCTCAGCCTCTGTGCTCGTAGACGCACAGCTAAGGAGTCCTGTCTGTGTGACACATTGCTGCCAGGCAGCTCTGCCCACTCATGCTGGTCCCTTTCTCCCTGACCCATAAGGCATCACGGCCTGGGAACACCTGGGCAGATGTCCCCTGTGAAATGTCCACGCAAAAGCATCAATGGTTTCGAGGTTCTCTCGTATTTCCACATCAAAGTGTGCGTAAAAACACCCCCTGCTCCTCGGGGAGACCACAGATGCTGGGGCCGGGCCCCGTCCATCCCCCGCAGGTCACTGGCTTCGCCAGGGGCTTGCTTAGGAAAATGGGTCATTTGGGATTCTTGAGTCTGCACTCTTTGGCCCTGTATCAAACTAAAAGTTTAATGTGAGGATCGAACCATCATTTTGGGGCAAGAAAAACTGTCTAGGTGCCCGACAAAGCCATATAGAATTTCACAGACCAGAGCCAGCATTATTCAGGGTTGCACACCCCCATCCCTAATTCAATTTATTTATTCAGCCGGGGACTTGGGGAATATACAATTTAAGCTGCAAAACAAGACTATAAAGGGTGTTGGATATCAATCTGGTACTAAAAGAGGAGGCTGCAGCCCAGCTTCTTCTTGACACCATGTGGCTTTCTCCAGAGGTCTGTGTGTAAATCCAGAAGGCTTTGTGCTGACACAGCCTTTGATAAGATCAGCCTTCGAACTGCGGGCGTTTCACTGGGAAAACTAGAAAGAGTTTAGTTTTGAATATGCCATGAGTTTTGAAGAGGCCCCTGGCATGAGCTTTGATGGGGTGGGATCTGTCTTCCGTGGAGGGACAGACTTTCTGGGTCCTGGATGAGCTGCCTTTCTCTTTGTGTTCTGGGCTGGACTGTCCCTACCCCCAGCTGCCATATGGTGAAGTCCTAACACTCAGGGCCTCATACGTGACTCTATTTGGCACAGGGTCTTTACAGAGGTGATTAATCTAAAGTGAGGTCTTTAGGGTGGATCCTAATCCAATACGACTGGTGTCCTTATAAGAAGAAGAGATTCGGAAACAGACACACACACAGGGAGAAGACGGCTGTCTGCAAGCCAAGGAGAGAGACCTCAGTGGAAACCAACCAGTAGAAATTAATACAATGTAATGAGTGAAAAAGATACCCTTCCTCCCTCCCTGCCTCTCACCCTGCCCTGCCCCATCCCTGCAGAGGAGCGATGAGAGTGGTTCAGACAAGGGGGGAGGGTCCTGGGTGGAGAGGGACGAGATCAGGAACGTCTGTTGGCAGCTTTATTTTTGTAACAAGTGTGAATCCAACAATACAAACACAGATAGGAAAGGAATATCACTTTTCTATTTCCTTTCAAATCAAATCAAACATGACCCAATGCTTTCAGTCCATCTTATTAGAATAAAAATAAAATTAAAACAAAACCCTGCTTCTTTTGTGAAACCTCTGCTTCCTACGTTGGGCAGCTGCAGGCCACCTGCCTCTCTGGCCAGGTTCTGCGGACTCTGCCGACTGGACGCCCCTCACCTCTGTCCCCTCCTTTCTGACCTGCCCACTGGGAGGGTTTCCTCAGTACTTCTGTTCCTACACCTCTTCCACATGACCACCAGTGAGAAGGTTCTAAAATGTCCCTGCAGCACGACACTCTTGCGCCCATAGGGTGAAGTCTTTATTTTTGAAAATGTTTTCATGGGACAGAGATATTTAGAATTTATATTTTTCTTTCAGCGCTTTAAAGATGTCGTTTCACTTTGTTTTGGTCTCCAGTATTTCTGATGAGAAGGCAGCAGTATTAATGTGTCTTTTTTCCTCTGGTTATTTTATGATTTTTCTCTTTCTCATGAGTTTTTAACAACTTGAGGATGAGGTGCTCAGGTGTGGTTTTATTTGTATTTTTCCGTCTTAGGACGTGATCATCTTAAATGTCTGGGGATTGTTTTTAATCAAATTAGGAAGAATTTTGGCCAACAGTTTTTCAAATCTTTTTCTGTCCCATTTTCTCTTTTCTTTCCTGCTAGGACTCCAACTACACATAGGTTAGATTGCTTGACACTATCTCACATGTGACTTTGGTGCTATTCATTGTTTCTTGAATAATTTTTTCCAGGTCTTCGGTTTAGATAATTTCTATTGAAATTATCTGTCTTCAAGGTCATCGATCTTGAAATATTCAGCATTGTGCAGGTTTCTTTAAAATTTCAGATATTTAATTCTAGGAGATTTATTTATTTAGAATTTCTGTTTCTCTCCTAAAATCCTCTAACTCTTTATCTTTTCTTGCAAGCTTTTTTAACGTATCTGTTATTTAGTAATTTGGGGTCACCTGTGACTCTGCCCTGTTGACTGCTTTTTCTCTCGACTCTGGGTCATTGTTTCCTGCTTCTTTTCATGTAATTGTTGTATATTGGGCACTGTGGGTGACATGCTGTAGAAATTCTAGATTGGCTTTTACATTCCTATGAAAAATGTCGGCATGGAAAATGCTAGCAGGAAATTAATCCCACTGTGATCCCATTCTTTCTGGGATTCTTTCCTCCTCTTCTAGCCACCATGGTGGTTTCTAGCCACCGTGGTGGCCCCAATATCTGGCCTCTGCCATCTGCACCCAGTGACTACTGCTTTTTCTTGGTCTCGAGCCCCCTGGCGCCTGTGAAGAAGTGCCCGAGGAGGACATATTGGGTAAATGGGGATCTTCACTCCGTCTGTGTCTTTTCTTTCAAGAGTTGAATCTTCTCCAGTTTCTGCCTCTGTTCTTTGCTCTCTAGTGCCTCAGAATAGCTGTATCCTATCTTTCGTTCAAAGTTTATAATTGATGCTGGCAGGAAGGTTAGTCTGGTATAAACTGCTTTGCCATTTCTAGAAGCTGGAAATCTCCAAGACTCTAAATACGCCATCTCATTTAATCTTTACCACATCTCTAAGGGGGTCAGGATGGTTTTGTAGAAGACACTGAAGCTCAGGGAGATTGAGTAACTTACCAACCGTCACCAGCGGGTCAGTGATGGGAAGGACTCCAGCTGGACAACTGATTCCACAGCCAGTGCCACAGTCATTATATGCATCTGTCCATGCATGTGTGAAAACCTGTGTGCCTCCAAAGCAGTGAGCCTGGAGGGGGCCGGGGATAAGAGCCACGAGCACCTGGGGTGGGAGGCATATCGGTCCTGTGGGGACGTGGAGAGGTGTCACTGTCAACAAGACAGTGTTCTTCACGAGGGTCCTCACTGCACGGCGATGACAAGGCACCTCTCTGGGCTACAAATGCATTGACAGTGAGGAAGCATCAGATCAGGACCTGAGTGGTTGAGCAAGAGAGTGGTGTTGGTGAGTCTATTTTCTGGAAATTCCCAAGAAGATATGCTGGGGGAGAGTTTAGAGAGAACGTATTAGAGCTGTAAGGTGATGCAGGTGTGCAGATGGGACCCTGCACTGGACAGACTATTGACATGAATGGGCCCGTGGGTTTCCAAGATCTGACCAGGTGTAACTGGGAACCCAACAGCCATGTTCAATGTTTCCTCGAGAAAACGTGTTTGGGCAACTGCCAGACGATGGACTCAAAATAACCTTAGGATAGCAGTAATAGGTAACATCTAATTGGGGCGTGTTCTGTGCCCGGGCTGTGAAGAATTTCTTATCTGCATTATCTCATTTAATCCTCGCAGTAACTCTGTGATAGGTACTGTTATTGAACCTATTTTATTTTTTATTTTTATATTTTTAACATCTTTATTGGAGTATAATTGCTTCACAATCGTGTGTTAGTTTCTGCTTTATAACAAAGTGAATTAGTTATACATATACATATGTCCCTATATCTCTTCCCTCTTGCATCTCCCTCCCTCCCACCCTCCCTATCCTACCCCTCTAGGTGGTCACAAAGCACTGAGCTGATCTCCTTGTGCTATGCGGCTGCTTCCCACTAGCTAGCTATTTTACATTTGGTAGTGTATATATATATGTCCATGCCACTCTCTCACTTTGTCCCAGCTTACCCTTTCCCCTCCCCGTGTCCTCAAGTCCATTCTCTAGTAGGTCTGTGTCTTTATTCCCGTCTTGCCCCTAAGTTCTTCATGACCTTTTTTAGATTCCATATATATGTGTTAGCATAAGGTATTTGTTTTTCTCTTTCTGACTTACTTCACTCTGTATGACAGACTCTAGGTCCATCCACCTCACTACAAATAACTCAATTTCGTTTTTTCTTATGGCTGAGTAATATTCCATTGTATATACGTGCCACATCTTCTTTATCCACTCATCTGGTGATGGACACTTAGGTTGCTTCCATGTCCTGGCTATAGTAAATAGAGCTGCAGTGAACATTGTGGTACATGACTCTTTCTGAATTATGGTTTTCTCAGGGTATATGCCCAGTAGTGGGATTGCTGGGTTGTATGGTAGTTCTATTTTCAGTTTTTTAAGGAACCTCCATACTGTTCTCCATAGTGGCTGTACCAATTCACATTCCCACCAGCAGTGCAGGAGGGTTGGTCTACAACTACAACTAGCCAGCGCTACAACCACTCTGTGATACAGCCTGTGGGGTCCAGGACATGGCGCCCTAGGAGGTCTGTCTATTTATATTTAACTTCATAGCTGAACTGTATCAATAAGATGTTCTCTCCTAGGACTTTGGAATTAAAATTGGAGTCACTAAGCAGTCTCGGTTAGAACTTGAACTGGGAGGACGTAAACCCTTGGGAACAGAGAGCAGTCATCTTTGCCCCATTGTTGAAAAACAGAGAGAGACAGACAGACAGACAGACAGACAGACAAGTGAAGAGAAGCACAAACGGAGAAATGGAGGTGGCGGAAGAGCTGCCTTGCCCTGGTTTCACGTGATTTCCATTTCCTGGTTCTTGTCCCTCTTGGGGCTTGACTGTACTTCTTGTCCTTGTGTTCGACGAGGTTCCCTCTATCTCCGTAACCCATTTTTTCACAGTCGACTTTTTTTTTTTAAAGATTTTTTTTGATGTGGACCATTTTTAAAGTCTTCATTGAATTTGTTACAATATTGCTTCTGTTTCATGTTTTGGTTTTTTGGCCGTGAGGCACGTGGGATCTTAGCTCCCCCACCAGGGATCGAACCAGCCACCCCTGCGTTGGGAGGCGAAGTCCTAACCACTGGACCTCCAGGGAAGTCCCTCACAGTCGACTTTTAATGCATTTCTGTTACTTGCAGGGCAAAGGTAGAGGGGCATATTTAGGAGGTGATGAGTTCAGCTGTAAACAGGCTGAGGTAGTGGTACCACGTGGAGCCTCAGGCAGATGAGAGCCTTAGTGACATGTGGGACCACGAAGAAAAGGACACCTCCGTCCTGAGCACCCAGCCCATGTCCTGGAACGTGGTAACCGTCTAACATCATACATTAAATAAAGAATGAATATTGATTTGCTGCACAGCAGCAGACTTCTGTTTCATGGTTGAAGATTCTGTGATACCCCAGTGACTCTAGTTCTGAGCAGCAGCTCCCTTTTAAAGCCCTGTTAATGGAACGGGAGATTGAGTTTATCATGTGCGGCTTCTAGAAAAATTCCATGGGAAGGTATTTCCTTTTTTTATTGCTAATTCCCCTCACAAAATCACCAACGTTAGCTAATTTATTCTGATATTTGGGGTCTCTCCTAAAAGTAGAGAGGGAAAAGCAGCTGTAGTTCAAAGTTTCTCTTCTGCATTTGACAGGTAAACCTCAAAGAGCCTGTGCTCTGGACTGTTGGAATCTACTTTTCTGAGAATTAGCAACAGCTAATAAGAACCTCAGCTCAGGAATGAAGCTCATTGGAATATTTGAAAAGCTGCTCGATGAATTGCTATGCCTTTTTCCAGGTGTTTTCTCTTTGGGCCTAAGGGTCTAAAATGTAATTTAAAAAGCAAATTGCGAGGCAGGTACTTGCCAGTAGACTTAGTTTAGATCAGAGATTTGAACCCTGCAACTACCCTGGAGGGAAAGCCAGGGAGGAAGATTAAAGAGACCAAAGCATGGACGTAACTGATTTGAAAACAACTCAGAAGGAAGATGGGGAATCCTAGCGGTTTTACCAGGGATTAGGAAATGTAAGTGATTTGGGCCATTTTACTTGCTCTGAAAACCACACAAAATCGTTTTTCCATTTTCCTTAGGGGTTGGAACCTCTGTGTTCCCAATAAATCCAAACAGATGTGTCTGATTCCAAACGTTCTCCCAAAAGACCATGTCTGCACCTCCACAGGGCAAAGTGACACGCGGTGCAGTGGAAAGCGGGGCCCTTGTGTGATCACCCGTTTATCTTATTTTGCTCCAGGTGGAGAAAGGGGCAAACCCAAGTCATGGTGGTTGCAACTGGGTTTTGAAAGCACATGCTGGGTTCCACAAAAAGTGAAATGCAAAATTAAACTCGGAGAACCAAAGATTTCATTGAGCTCCAAGGAAGAAGAAAGTGCGAGAGGTAGGGAAAGAATAAAACATTTGAGGGGGGAAAATCTACTTGAAAATCCCTGAATTTTGTCTGTTTAACTTGATGTTTTACTTTTGTAGTTGCCTATAGGGGTCCCTTATGGTGGGGGTTGGGCATGTCCTTTTCCTTACTCTGAGGTGCTGATTGTAACTAATACTCACACCGAACACACGCACACATACACCACCACCCTCCCCCCACCACACCACCCTCAGTGTTTGGAGGCAGGACACCCCAGGCTAAAAGCAAGGATAAAGCGTTTGTATGCAGAGGTCAGCCTACCCTGGATTTATATTTACTGAGTCTGCTTAAGACGATTAAAGTCCTAATTTAACAGCCATCTGTTACAAAACTTCTCTAAATCAGCCCTTCTCCTATGTCAGATGTTATCTGGCATTTCTTTCCACAATTCAGCCAAACCCTTACTAAGTTATTTAACTTATTTCAAGTCTACATCGCATTGAAGTTCCTAGCAATTTTACCTAACTCTGTTCTTTGTATTTACTTTGGCTGACCCATCATTGCATAGTTAGACGAAAGGAAATCGCTCTGTGTCTTCTAAGTTGCTAACGCTAAGGGGAGCACTTAATCTTTTGAGGAGAAATCCAACTTCAAGACACGTGACAGCAAACACACGGGCTCCTTGTGCTGAAGTTCTCAGGGAGCGCGACTAGTGTCCAGCGCAGGGCACACTTGCTGGCGAGAAATCACATCAGAGTTAGCTGGATTGCTTCAGCACTTGAAAAAATTCAGCATCTGGGTCTATTTTCAGAGATCCTTGTGCCATTTGAGAAGTGTGCTTCCTTTTTCCTCTCGGTTACTATGGTAATAAGGATACTATTTAAGTGCAGAGTTTATCGATTGTTTTCTTGATATAGGTATTCTGCCAGGCCATGTAAGATTCATAAGCTCATTTACTTGTTCAAGAAAGTTGTGAGGGGCTTCCCTGGTGGCGCAGTGGTTGGGAGTCCGCCTGCCGATGCAGGGGACACGGGTTCGTGCCCCGGTCCGGGAAGATCCCACATGCCGTGGAGCAGCTGGGCCCGTGAGCCGTGGCCGCTGAGCCTGCGCGTCCGGAGCCTGTGCTCCACAACGGGAGAGGCCACAGCAGTGAGAGGCCCGCGTACCGCAAAAAAAAAAAAAAAAAGAAAGTTATGAGGTAGGCAAGTGCTTTGCACAGTGCCTGACACACAGAAAGTGTTGAAAAGATATGAACTACTGGTTTTAACTGTTAGAATGCTCTGGCCCAGAGAAGTTAAATCTCATGCTCCTGGCCCCACAGCTAGTGAGTGCGGCTAGAGAGAACTCAAGTGCAGTGACTCTGAAGCCCGTTCTGCTCACCTGGAATATCCCCGGAGATAGTAGGTCCCATACCCACGCTGAGGGTTATCAAAGGAGCAGTATTGACGCCCCTGTATTCCATTCCCTTATCCCAGGCCCCTTGGGGACCAGTGGGGTGAGAGGACGTTCCACGGTTTTGGAACTAAGTTAAGGTGGCCCCAAGAGACTGAACTTGGTCCCTTGGACCAGTGCAAGTAACACCATTGTCTACCTGGAGCCAATTCTGGGAAAATAGGTAACTGGTAACTCTGTTCTCCACCACCCCTCCCCCATAACCCCTACACGTGTGCACATGCCTGCACCCACCTACCACACGTGTGCACACACATACACACACTTGGCAAACACACGTGCACTTGCACGCACACACTTAGCACACACGTGTGCACACACGCACAGCACACACACTTACCCAGCCACGTGCCCACACACACATCTCAAGGTCCTTCCCTCCTCTCTCCCAGCCTCCCAAGGCCCATTCTCCACGACTCCTGCCAGCAGTAGGATTGGGGGGTAGGCAGTTGCCACTCCGGTGGGAGGACTTTGGAGCAGCTCGGGGGGCGTTGCTGGCCTGCAGCTTCGGCAGGAGCTGATGGGGGGCCGCGAGGAGTCCTGGAGGCCGTGCTGCTCCTTCATGAGATAGGCCTTACTCAGAGGGGCCGGGCACGCATTATAGAGTCTTGATTACGTGGCAATTAGAGTCTAGACTTTTTTCAGAAAATAATTTAACTTTTTACTTTGAACTAATTATGGACCCACGAGAAATGGCAAAGATCATACAGAGTCCTAATACCCTCTCCCATCCTCCCCGGACAGGAACCCGTTACATCGCTGTAGTGCTGTCAAAGGCGGGACATCAACATCACACTGCTAACTACACTTCAGACCTTAAGCAGGTGACACCGGCTTTTACCTGGGCTCATCTGTGTGTGTGTAATTCTGTGCCGTTTTATCCCACGCGTAGATTCATGTATAACCAGCACGAGCGAATTCTGAACTGTCCTGTCCCCACAAAGTGACCTGCTCATCCCATCTCTTCAGAGTCACCTCTTGTCCCCATCCCTGTTCCCTAGAAACCACTGGTTTTTCTCCATCTCTATAATCCTGCCACTTCCTTAATATTGTGTAAATGAGATTATGTAGCATGCAGTGTGATCTCCCAAGACTGGCTCTTTTCTTTTCGCGTACAGCCGTGTGGTCCGATCGCGTACTTGCGCGCATCAAGGTCCAGTCCTTTTTACTGCTGAGTATGATGCCTTTGTGTGGACGCCCCGCATCTTAGCGCTCCACCCTTCGAAGGACGCTCAGGGTGTTTCCAGGTCCTGGCGATTGCAAGAAAATCTGCTGTGAACAGCTGTGTGCAGGTTTTTGGGTGGACTGGCCCTTGCTTCTCTGGGGTAAAGGCTGAGGAGAACAAGCCCTGCATTCTATGGTGTGTGTATGCTTCATGTTGTAGGGAGCTGTTTCTCAGACCGGCTGCACCGTTTACCTTCCCACCAGAAGTGTCTGAGGGACCTGGTGTCAGGTCTGGACCCAGGATCTGTCTGGATGGACCGGGATGCCACTCACTGGGCAGCCAGTGAGAGATGGCATGGGTGGGAGGGGGTCACTGAGAGGGGGCCTGGAGGCTGGACCCGGAGGCCGGTGTGTATTTATTGGAAAATGGTGGACCTAACATTCACCATGTTAACTGTTTTCAGGCGAGTGGCTCCGTGGCGTTAGGTACATTTGCGATGTTGTGCAGCTGGCACCACCGTCTGCCTCCAGAACTTTCTCGTCCTTCCAGCGGAGCCTCTGTCCCCATGAAACCCTAACTCTCCACACCCCACCCAAGTTCCTGGCAAGGGAGCGTTAGCTGTGACTGACGCTTTGGGGTGCGCTCTCTTCTGGGGGTTGGGAGGCCTGGTGTCTTCAAACCCGGGGGCTTTGCGGGCCGGGGACACCAGGAGCTGGGGGCCCCTCGGCGGACCCCTGGAGGGAGCATCCTGGGGGCGGGGGCATCTGCGCGCCTTCGGGGGGCTCTCCGGGGTGTGTCCGGTCCCCTAACATCTCTCTGTGCAGGGTCTGGAATCGGCAGAGACGGCGTGGCTGAGGGGAGACGGGGCAGCGGGAAGGAGGGGCCACCTGGAGGGGGCGGCCCGGGGGCCCGAGGGCAGGTGAGCCTAGTGGAAGGACAGCGGGTGAGCAGCCATCAGAGAGATTCCTTGTCCAGCTGTGTTTGAAAGGACCTGGCCACCAGGGAGTCCCTTTTAGGGCTGTCGTGTGACCCGGGGGAAGAGGAGGCCTGTGCTGGGGACAGGTGACAACGGGCGGTTGAGTCCAGAGACGCGGCAGGAGACGGAGATCGAGGGGTGAGGGACCCACGGAGAGGGCAGCGTGGGGAGAGGGCCGTGCGGAGGGAGGGCTGTGACTTGGGGGTCTCCCGTGCGACCTGCCGAGAGTGACTGTCCCCTTGAAAGCCCGGCTGTGGACTAACCTCCAGTGTCCCCACCACCACTCTCTTAAGCCGGGGACCTCGGGTGGAGGACGGGCCCCAGTTGGGTCCCTGGTGCTCCCGTGATAGCAGGACCTTTGGAAGCCATTGCATCCTCTGAATCTCAAGGTCCTCATTTGTAAAATGGGACCCATAACAGGACCTGTCCAGGCTGTGCCAGATGCTTAGCAGACGTCAGGGTGTCGTTAGGTATCATCAGGGCGTTAGATCAGCGTTTCCCGAGCCTGCCAGCCCCGCTGTACCCGCAGAGCCCCAAGGCGGCTCCCCGCCCTGGGGGTGCCCCCAGAGAGTCCCCTCCCTTGAGTGCAGGTGGGACTGTCCACGTGGCAGGATTTCACTCCTGTGATTAGGTCACTACCGTTGACTTTGAGTTAATCAAAGGGGAGATTATTCTGGGTGGGTGCAAGGAACATTCTTGTAATTGTGAATTTCTCTGGGTTTTCTTGGGGGGTCGTTCGTGATCACGAGCCCGTTCAGACTGTGCTCCCTCCTGCACTTGCAGCTCTGCTGTGGCCCCTACCCCCTCCTCAAGGGCCTGGTTTGTGAGGAGGGCTATGAGCCTCCCCAGAGTCCCCCAGGCACTTTCAGAATCACCGTTCCAGATGCTTTTTGGAACCCAATAATTCTGTTACAATTCAGTAAAGAAATATCTGGGATCAGAGGAGGAAAAATGATTTTTACTTGGGAAGCTTAGAAACTGGGAAACTTGAAGACATTCAGAGGAGAAAGGAAGGAAAACAGGGGTGATTGGGGTTACAGGTTGGAGCTTACAGTCCAGGGGGCACCACGTTTACAGCATCCGAGGGAGCCCTGGCTGGGGCAGTGCTATGTCCTGAGGTGAGGGAAGGTTCTTGTTGCTGGATGGAATGTCCACCTTATTTGTTACAGTCAATGGGCATGCATATGCACATATATTGTATAACTTGCAGTAACTAACTTCCTAAAGACAATTCAGTAGCTTTGTTCCCGTTGGCAAGGGATGTATACAAAGTAAATGCCCGTCAGCAGAGAGAAGGTTCCGTAGATGGTGATGCATCCCCAACACGAAGGCTTATGCAGCCTCTAGAACAAGGAACGATGATTCCTCCCCCGAGCTGGGAGTGATTTCCGTGCGGAGTGAAGCGTGAATACTAACACACCCTATTTGTACACAAGGAATCCACTGCGTAAAAACAAACACCACATCTCTCTATATTTATACAGATACTTGCGTCTGTTTATAAGAAGGAGAAAGTATGGACACACCTTTGTCAGGTTTTTAGGAAGAGTGCCCCTGTTTCCTTACCATACCTTCGTCCTCTGCCACAGACTAGAAGCCTTTTGAGGCACGTGGAAAAGTTTCGCTCACTATCCAACCGTCTGCCCTGAAAGAAGCCACTGCGTGAGACCCTGAGGCCTGAAGATAAAACAGCTCTCGGAGTTCATTAAAGGCTCCTGTGGGGACAGGTGATCATTTGTTCTGATGGATGACCCTCTCTTGCCATGGTCGTTCCGTGTTATGGTTCACGGGTGATTGTCAAGTTCACGGCCCAGGCAGGGATATCTAACGGCCCGAGTTCAGGATGAACTGTTGGTTAGGAAGCCCGTCTCAGCCGTTGAAACGTGTCCTGATGATTTTGCTGAGACTTGTTCTCCATGAATTAGCTGTTGGCGCGAATAGAAGCTTACGTGTATTTGAGCCCCATCAGCTGGCATTTAAGCTGCGGTTCATCAGGGCTGGTCCTGGCCCCAGCTAGAGTTTCACAGACATCTGGAAAGTCAGCACTCTGGGAGGACTGACAGTTTTGTGGGGTGAAGGGAAGGGTTGGGATTACGGCGGGTATTCGGGGCATCCTTCCCCGGCCCCTGTGCGGGTCATGGGAGGTCCTCCGCACCTCCGCCCCCCCAGGCCTCTCTTAGCTGCGCTGTTTACTCTTTAGGTGATGACGCTGAGAGCAGTAGCGATCGTCTCTGGGTGTAACTGAAGCTCTGAAGGCAGATCCTACACTAAGCACGTGACACAAAACACTGGGAGCCTGTGTCTGGTCTTCATCACAATACAAAGTAAAGACATGTAGCAGTGAGCTGACTTACTTTAGTGTTTGTCCTACGAGAATCTCTGGGGCTTTTTTTTTTTTTGCGGTACGCGGCCTCTCACCGCCGTGGCCTCTCCCGTTGCGGAGCGCAGGCTCCGGACGCACAGGCTCAGCGGCCATGGCTCACGGGCCCAGCCGCTCCGCGGCATGTGGGATCTTCCCGGAACGGGGCACGAACCCGTGTCCCCCGCATCGGCAGGTGGACTCTCAACCACTGCGCCACCAGGGAAGCCCTCTCTGGGGCTTTGAATTTGCTGCTCTGGACAATCTGAATATGATGGTTTGGGGCAATTAGGAGAAAGAGACCCCGAGGCGAGGATCCCTTCCAGGCAGAGCTGGCTCACTAACCCCTGCAGCCCTGCTCCCCATGCCTGGTGGATGTGGCCGCAGACGTGAGTGCTTCCCAGCCGGCTTGCCTTGGGTGGGCCGTGCCATCGACTTTGGCAGTGACTTTGTGATCTAATGTGATTCAGAATGTGTCCTGGGCTGAACGTGTCCTCCCAAATTCATGGGTTGAAGTCCTGATGCCCAGGACCTCAGAATGCGACTGCGCTTGGGAAAAGTCTTTAGAGAGGTGATTAAGGTAAAATGAGGACATGTGGGTGGGCCCTAACCGAACAGGACGGGTGTCCTTATCAGAAGGGGAATTAGGACACAGACGTGCGCAGGGGGAAGGTCATACGAGGACACGGGGAGAAGTCGGCCATCTACACACCAAGGAGAGAGACCTCAGAGGAAACCAGCCCTACCGACACCTTGATCTTGGACTTCCAGCCTCCAGAACCATAATAAAGTCCATTTCTGTTGCTTAAGCTGCCCATCTGCGGTGCTTAGATACGGCCACCCGAACAGACTGGTAGCGTCAGTGCGCTTTCTCTGCTTTCTCTCTTCCCATCTTTGTGGGTGGGATGCGGGTGCCGACGGCACACCTGGGAGCATGGTTGACGATGGTGGACCCTCCGTTGTTCTGTCTCTGAATACCTCTGTGGATTGCAGCTGGCTACTCGCAACATTCGAGATTTTAAGTGAATGAGAGATAAAGTTGTGTCGTGTGAGGGCGTGAGATTGTGAGGCCTATCCATTACGACAGTAGAAATACCCTCCCCAAGTGGAGAAGTCTTCAGAGTCACTGAAGAGGCACAGATGTCCCACCTGGGAAGGAGCCTCCATCCTGAGAGGAGGCCCGTCCTCCTGCGCAGAGCGCTTGGGGATTATCTGCAAGAGGTGGGTTCAAGCAGCCTGGACCCGCATCCATCACCAGATGGTCCTGGGGCTGGGAGGGAGCTTGTGCTGAAGCCACGTGCAGCCATGAAAGATGCCGTGATTGGGGACCAGAAACCTGGGGTGAGGACTCCCATTTAGAGAAACGATAGGTCCCTGCAATAAACAATAGCTGTGGGAGAAAATACGGACCTTTCATGCGTGTGTGGCTTCCCCATCGGGGCCGCTCACGTTGAGTGTGCTGCGTGAACTGTTTTGGGACTAAGTAACTTAACAAGTCACCAGGGCACTGAGTGACTGAGAGGCGGTGCCCTGGGACAGCCAGGGGCCAGCGACTTTTCTGGGGTCCTTACAGTTCCTGCTGTTGGAATGAGCTCCAAGTCCACGAGTTGACTCGGAGCTAAGCCCCAAACTGCTCTTGGCCACAAATGAGTTAACGGTCTGCCGTCCAAACCTGGGAACGCTGGCACTGTGTGCAGGCTGGGGTGGGAGCCCAGGTCCGGAGCCGTCGCGGCCACCAAGCTGTCCCCCCCCTCCGAGCACTGTTCTGTGTGCCGAGGCCAGCTCGAGCCCCCGATACACCTTCCATCCTGCGGGCCTTGTCCTTCCGAGCTCAGAGGGCACTGAGCTTTCCTGCCCCCTTGAAGCCTGGCTGGCCAGACGGGTTGCTAGGGGGGCAACCCGTGCTCCTCTGCTGTCCCTTCCCTGGCGCTGTGATGGTGTATCACGAGTTGGGGTACATGACGCAGCCGGGGAGGACGAGCTGCCCCAGGGAGGCTGTGTCTGAGGATGTGCCCAAACCTGCTCCGCACTCACCAGGTCTCACCTCTCGTTCGGTCAGTGGCGGGGACTCGGGGGTTTAGTCACCGCATGACCTTGGCCGTCCTGATGAGATCTCTGTGAAACGTCTCCTAACGCCGACGGGGCAGAGGCTGCTGTTCACCCCTCTAGATCTGCTCCACTCTTCTTTCTCGGGTGGGTGGGGAACTCTGACCTGGGCATAGAGATGCTTAAATAAACACGATGTTACCCGACCTGCGCACAGCTAGGGTCTGGCCTTGGAACTGAGTCCCACTGTGGTGGCTGCCGTGTAACCCTGGTTTCTGTCTTTCTTATTCATTGTTTTATCTGAGCGAAAGCAAAACTGAATCTGGGAAGCTGGGCTGTCCCCATCTGCGCTCTGCCTCGGGCTGGGACAGAAAGGAAGCCTCACTTCCAAGATCAGGTGCTGGAAGACCGTGTCTTCCACCCTGGGGGCCCCGTCGCCCTCTCGCCCACTTGCTCTGAGGGAAGCAGCTGACGTGTGGGAGCTGCCCTCTGAACGGACCTGTGTGGGAAACGCAGCCCGCAGGGACCCTGTCCCGCCCACATTAGGATGAGGCTGCGGTCCCAGCTGACAGCTCAACGACAGCATCATGAGAGACCGACGGGTGGAGGCGCCCAGGCTCCTGACCCGTAGAAACTGTGAAATGATAGACGTTTGTTGTTTTAAGCCACTACGTCTTGGGGCGGCTTGCTATGTGACAACAGATAACTGACACACGGGTCAGAGGGCCACGCGTGGGAGGGGCAGGTCCAGTCTCTGACTCTCGCTGTTAGAGGGAGGGGGCCTGGCCTCTCCGTCCGCTTCCCTGTCTCCTAACGGCCAGGCACAGACGGGGCACATGCGAAGCGTGACGGATGAAACAGGAAGGCAGGAGCCTGGCCCCGCCCCGGCCCCCACCCCCCAGCTTCATGGAGCTGAACTGTCCAGCCAGCTCCGACTTTCATGGAAAGAGAAATAAGCTTCTTTCCGTTTAAGCCATTGAGATTTGGGGTCTCTTATAAGGACGCTGAGCCTCTATCATGACGAAAACACCTACTTGAGTTCTGCAGGATGGGGAACTTCCAGGGAGCAAAGTGATTGGAACCGAGCTCCTTCACAGAAGCTGAGGACACTCGTGTTATTGAAAGTTTATTGAGAGACGTGAAGTCAGATGTACACGAGCTATTTTCTCCCTTTAAAACCGTAGATGATAGAAATGTGTTTCTCGAAAATGAAACGAAGGTTAGATTTGGGAACACCAGACCTGGGAATGGCATTGAACACTGTGACCAGCTGATCACTAAGAGGGAGAGGGTTCAGGTACTTGGCAGGCAGGCTCGTGAATTGCATCCGTATTCACAAGAATTCTTTTGTACATCAGGCTAAATTGCTCCTTTCAAGAGAAAAAGAATCGTGTGGGATTATGTTTAGACTAAAACTAAGAAAGTGGCATTCTTCACATGTCACAGATGTGTCCCGTGCAGGAGCCTCTGCGGGCCGCAGTGGCCACGTGGGCTCCTCTGGAAGCCTCGGGAAAGGTCAGCGCTCCCTCGGGTGGAGCGTGAACTGAGGGCGTTTTCATTCGCTGGGAGAGTTATGGGCTGGAGGAAGAGACTGGGCCTTCACTCTGCCTGTGGCTGTTTGCTTTTCTAACCCTCAGATTTAATGCTGCAGGTTTTACAAATAGCTAAAATAGGACAGATGTAAAAACCAGCATTGTCTTGGCCCAGCCTCCAGCCTGTCCAGGTCGGGACTGAAGCAGAACCCTGCCAAGAAGTGTCCCGTGTCCTGTTTTCGTTTCTGATTTTACCCCTGACTCTGGTCCTGCTGAATGTGAAAACAGACTAAATACAAATATCTGAAAAAAAAAATCCCCGAGCCATCAGACACAAGTGAAGATCTTACTCAGGGGAAAGATTTGTCTCTTCTTGGATTGGAAGACAGTAGCACAAAGGGTCATTTTTCCTAAATTATTGACTTTAATTCAATATCATTTCAGGTAAACGCCTCAACAGAATTTGGGGAGAACGTGACAAAATTATTCTAAAGTTAATCTGGCAATAAATATTTGAAAATAACTGAGAATGTTTTGAAAAGAGTAATAAAGGAAGATTTGTCTTACATGAATGAAATGCATTCTTACAGCAATAAAACAGTTATGGTAATAAAACCGTGTGGTCCTGGCCTGGGAACAGACAGGTAGATTAATGAACTGGAACAGAGGATCCAGAAAGAGACAGATACGAAATGCAGCAAGTAAGTCAGTTGCCATGTCAACTCATAACTAAGAAAACAAACAACCTAGTAAAAATTGGGCGCAAGGTTGGAACGGGCATTTCACCCAAGAAGATACACAGATGGCAAATAAACACATGATTAACCAGTAGAGCCATTAAAACTGCAGTGAGTTACAAGTATGCACCTATTAGAATGGATTAAAAACCAAAATTAAGAAGGCAAAGTGCTGATGAGAATTCGGGACACCTGGAACACTCACCCTGCTGGTGGAAATGCACACCTGTGCAGCCCCTTTGGAAGACACAGCAAGGCAGCCTCTTATCAAGTAAGAAGCACCTACCACGTGACCCAGCGCTCCCACCCTGGTTGTTTATCCGAGAGAAATGAAAATGTGTGTTTTCTCAGAAACCTGTAGACAACTGTTTCAGTCCATCTGGGCTGCTGTAACAGAAACCACAGGCTGGGGGCTCATACCACAGACATTCACTTCTCACAGTCTGGAGGCTGGACGTCCAAGGTCACGGTGCCAGCAGGTCCAGTGTCTGCTGAGGGCCTGCTTCCTGTTTTCTCTCTCTGTCCGCACGTGGCAGAAGGGAGCTCTCAGGGCTCTCTTCTTTAAGGGCACTGATCCCATCCTGGGGGCTCCAGCCTCCCTCCCTGATCACCTCCTGATTCCATTACATTGGAGGTTAGGATCGATTTGCAGGGGGCGGGGGGAGGCACAAGCATTCAGTCCATAATAACAACATTATTCATGATCACTGGAAGCCCAGAACATTCCACGTGTCCTTCAGCGGCAAACGGATAAACAAGATGTATAGAATCCTGCTCAGCAACAGAAACAGGGAACTACTGACACACCAGGACGATCTGATGCAGAAGGGGCCACAGCCAGACCACACTGTCATCCTATCCCCATGACGTCATGGGAGAGGCCACGCGCCGGGGACTGGGAAGGCCAGTGGGCTGCCGTGGGTTAGGGACGGGGTGTGGCTTGACTCCAAAGGGGCAGTGAGAAGGAATTTGGGGGGTGTTGGGACTGTTCTGTATGTTGCTTGTGGTGCTGTTTACGCAACTCTCTACGTTTCTCAGAACGCATGCAGCTATCCACCAAAAGTGAGTGATGCTGGGCACGAAATAGAAAATAAATTTTAAAGAACGTCATGTCATCTTAGAGTAAAAAATTACTTATCTGATACGTGGGGTGTGATTCCAAGCTAGTGATTTAGACAAACGTAGAGGTAGACGCTTCCCTCAGTCCCCACGTGAAAATAAAGTCCAGATGGATTGAGGCTTTAATTGAAATACAGAAATCATAAAATGTTACAAGAAAACAGGGGTGAACAGTTTTATAATCTTGGTTGGGGGAGGTCTTTCAAATAAGCATGTCAGAAATCCCCAAACCCATGTATGTGATGGTGCACTAATTTAAAACAACTGGGTAGCAAAATGAAATGAAATAGGCATGTTGAAAACTAAATTGGTGAAATCGTTTGCAAGTCACATGGTAACAGATTAACTTTCTTGTGAGGCAAAGAACTCAAGAAAGGAAAAAAGTATAAAAGAAACCCAAATAAAAATTTGGAGAGAACGTGAAGAAGCAGTTTACAGACTAACCAATGAACACAAGAAAAGATGTTCAACCTCCTTAGTGATCAAAGGAAGAAATAAAAACAATAGTTAGTTTTGTTTGTGTATCAGGTCAACAAAGGGCAAAGGGATTGATAAAATCTGCTGGTGGCAGCGTTTGGAAAATGGGAAATCTATGAACAATTTGTGGGCGTGTAAACGCCCATAGCCTTTGGGTGGGGCAATGTGAATGCCTTGTTCCCCTAGGAAATAATAACACAACTGAAAAAAATCTATCTAATTCAGGATATTTCTTGCAGCACTGTTTATTATGCCAACGTTTTCTGCTGCCGCGGTTTTGTGAGCCTTTAAAATACTAATGTTCTCTGTGACCTTCACGTGGGGAATATAATATACATAAGGTTCTCAAAATTATTTGACCAGAGGAAACCCCTGCTCTTTCTTTCCCCCAACGGGTCACCCTCAGGTCATAAGGAGGCGACTGGAAGAAAGGCCCTTAAAATGTTAACAGAGGTCCCATCCGACATGGTGAGATTTTACCGAGTTCTTTATACTCTTCTGTCTTGCTTGAATTCTTTAAACAATGAACATTTATTGTTTTGATAAAAAAAAAAAAGAATAATGAACTGTTTTCAAAAGGAAGAAAAAGGATCCGGTGATTACAAAAGAAGAGTAACTTAAAACTTCACTGTAAAGCAAACCTCTTTGTAAATAAGATTGACGTAAAGACAGGAGCCCTGTACATAAGGGGCGCTGGAATGTTCACGTGCGCCTACGTTCTAGAGGCCCCGAGTCCAAGGAGGACAGTCCAGGCCTCGCCGTGGCACCTGCTTGTAGCCCTGGGCAGGGCAGCCAACCCCCTAAGGCTTCGTTTCCTCACCTGTAAAACTGGAGTCATGCTGTCCGCCTTGCCTCACTCACAAGGTGCTTGTTAAAATGAGACCATTATTGCAAAACGACTCAGCTTTGAAATGATCGTAAGTGAAATCATCGATCCTTGAAGTCATTGTAGGAAAAGTTACCAGTACTTGAAGCGTTTGAAGCTCTGAGAGACTCCCTTTCTCCTGAATCACCCCGTCACTATACAATGAAGCAACATACAAACTGGAGACAGAACTAACCCTCGGGGCTAAGCTCCCTGCCCGCAGGTGCATTTTAGAACTTTGTTACTCAGAGCGTGGTCTGCAGACCAGCAGCAGCATCGGGGCTGCCCAAGAAATGCCTTGTCTGGGCCTGAACTAATGCTACCAAGACGAACTCCCCCACCAAGTGATCCACTGCGTATCAGCGCTTGAGAAGCATTATTTTGGGGATAGAGTCTAATCTACAGAACAGACAGACCTCGTTTTATTGCACTTTGCAAATATTGTGTTTTTTACAAATTGAAAGTTTGTGGCAAACCTGCCGCGAGCAAGCCTATAGACGCCGTTTTTCTAGGAACATTATTTTTTTAATTAAAGTTGAGTATGTTGTTTCTTTAGACATGATGACTTTGCACACCTAATAGACTGCAATCTAGTGTAAACAGAACTTTCATAACTTTCTGGGAACCCAGAAAATTCATGTGACTTACTCCGTAGTGGTGGTTTGGACCCGACCCCAGAGCATCCCCGAGGTCTGGCTGTACGCTTACATCTGTGTGGTGATAAATAGAGCTTTGCTATTGGCAGGAAGATAACTAAATAGGAGTTTCTGATCTAAACTGTTGCTACAAGTTGTGGTTCAGAAAAGGAAGTTATCTAACTTTGTTGAACTCGAAGTTTCCTAAACCACTGCTTTTTCACACCACCAGTTAACAGGAATGAACCCTGGGGAGCGCCCCGCAAGGCAGCCCAGCTGCACCATCTCTGGCATCCCGGTGCAAAATGAAAACGTAGGCCGCCGTGTACAAAACTTGGAAGAATTTTCCACTGTCGACAGCAGAGGCCCTTGTAAGCCCGGGGCCCCGAGTGATGGCGTGGGTGTCACACCTGGAGGCTGGCCGGCCCTGCTGGGGAATGTTCAAGATATAAAGAGCTGTGATGAACGGGGTCCAGCCCGGCGTGTCACCCCAGAGCCTTATTAAACCTGATCCCCTCAGCTTCTCGCTGTTTGTTAGAGCCTCGGACCCTGCTGCCCCGATCTCAAAAGCGTGGTCACCAAGTCCTACCTGTGGGTGTTGTTAAGGGGGCTGAGAGCAGCCAGCTCCAGGCTGTGGCCAGGTGGGCCCGGGGCCGGGATGCCCAGGGGTGGGGTAGGGCACCTGAAGGGGTGGAGGCTCCGAGTCCCTCATCGGGAGTCCCGTGGTCCCGCCTCCGCGGGGCTTCCTCGGAGACCTTCCAATCCCATCGAATAACCAGATGACACGTTTTACCTTAAATCTACGGGGTGGGGGTCTCCTCTCCTCTCCTCACCTCCCCGCTCCAGCCTCCATCTCTGGTCCTCTCCTCCCCTAACACATGCCCTGAGGGGTGGGGCGACAGGCAATCTGCCGAGCATCTCTGGGCTTCGGGGCTCTGACCTCGGAGAGGCGTGGGTGCCGAAGGGACGGCCTCCCTGCGCTGATTTCTCTGGGAAATGCTGGAGAGAAGGGGGGCATGGAGGCTGACGTCAGCATGGCACCAAGAAGGTCATCCATCCCAGGGCAGCCCTGCCCGAGGACCTGCGGGGGACATGTCTGTGGGCTTTCTTAGAACCTTGGAAAAGCAGTGCGTTAGCGTAATTAGTGTGGTTTTATCTCGTGAGCCTAGAACAAACGTCCTGTTTCCTTCTCTGCTGAGGTCAGAGAGGTGAAGTCAGGGGAGGTCTCACGTCGGACCTCGTAGGCAAAGCAGGGACTCGAGATTTGCGGGGTTTGGTGGGGAGGTGGCGTGACCTGGCTGCTGTGCTGAGAATCGAAGGAGGGCAACCGGGAGGAGGGTCCTGGTGAGAATCCGGTGAGAGGCCACAGGGTCCAGGTGGAGATGGGGAAAAGCGCTTGGGTTTGGATCTATTTTGCAGACACAGTCAAAAGAATTTTCTGATAGATGAGATGTGGCGGCGGAGAGAGAAGAGTCGTGGACCCAGCGCTGTCGGGCTGGCGATCAGAGAGCCTGGGGGCAGCTCTGGGGCAGCAGGCTCTGGGGAGTGCGGCTGGGGTCCTCCAGTGGGGTGGGACGTGGGTTTAGGACAGCAGCGGGGGGTCATTAGCATACAGACTGTGCTTACAGCCCTGGCCGGTGAGGGGGCGGAAGCCCGGATGCTCTCTGGTACTGGTGTTAGGAAGACAAGAATGCACAGAGGAGACCCCAGGGTGGAGCCCTGGAGGCCATGAGGAAGGGGTTTGGAGAGGGTGAGACAGGTCTGTCAGGGGCTGCTGAGGACGGACTGGAGTGGGGGTGGGCTCCACTGGACTGAGTCCAGAGAGCAAGGGGACAGAGGTGGCAAAGCTCAGGCGAGGATTCTGCCCCAGATGTGAGCTGAGGGTTGGGACAGGAGACGAGGAAAATGGGGTCAAGTGAGAGACCCGCCTTTTTCTTAATGAGAGAAGAGACAGCATGTTTGTACGTTGATGGGATGATCCCCAAAGAGGGAGCGTTGATGATCCCAGAGGGAGCCTGATGGAGACCCCGAGCTTCTGCTGTTCAGCCTCCACAGTGGCAGGAACAACAAAATTCTTTCCGACCTGTACTCGCTCTCTAAGCCCAAAAAAGCCACGCAGTGAAGGACTGGACACCGAACCAGCAAGAATATGGGAAACACTGAAGAAATTCCAGGACTTGAGTCATCCTCCAGGAGCTCAGAGAATTCTGCCCCGTCCACAGGGAGCCCGCACTTCTGAGGTCCTGGAAGACCAGTCAGGACACGATGTTTCCGTGTTGCTATTGTCGTTGTGTCCCTAGAAGCTTGCTTATGGGTGGCACAGAGCAGGGACTCAAGAATCATAGTCAAATGAATGCTGAGAGTCACTATGAAAACCTACCTTCCCCAACACAAATCAAAACCCCAATGAGGTATCACCTCACACCTGTCAGAATGGCCAACATCAAAACCCACAAATAACAAGGGTTGACAAGGATGTGGAGAAAAGGGAGCCCTCAAGAGCTGTTGGTATCTGAAGGAAATGAACTCACTATCTTGAGGAGACATCTGTATCCCTATGTCCATTGCAGGATAATGTAGAAGGCATGCACACAACCTAGGTGTCCATCCATGGATGGGTGAATAAAGAAAATGTGATATATCTGTATCTATAGCTATATCTATATCTATGCCTAGATCTATGCCTATATCTATAGCTATATCTATGCCTATATCTATACCTACATCTATGACTATAGCTATATCTATGCCTATATCTATACCTATATCTATACCTATACCTATATGTATATCTATACCTATATCTATATCTATAGCTATGCCTATAACTATACCTATAACTATACCTATATCTATGCCTATATCTATAACTATTGCTATATCTATGCCTATATCTATACCTATATCTATATCTATGCCTATATCTATACCTATATCTATATCTATGCCTATATCTACAACTATAGCTATATCTATGCCTATATCTATACCTATATCTATACCTATACCTATATCTATACCTATACCTATATCTATATCTATACCTATAACTATACCTATATCTATACCTATAACTATAGCTATACCTATATCTATATCTATACCTACATCTATACCTATATCTATACCTATACCTATATCTATATCTATACCCATACCTATATCTATATCTATATATATACCTATAACTATATCTATATCTATATCTATAACTATACCTATATCTATATCTATACCTATATCTATACCTATATCTATGTCTATATCTATACCTATACCTATACCTATATCTCTACCTATACCTATACCTATACCATCTATATCTATATCTCTACCTATATCTCTACCTATATCTCTACCTATAACTATACCTATATCTATACCTATATCTTTACCTATATCTCTACCTATATCTATATCTACACCTACACCTATATCTATACTATACCTATATCTATACCTATATCTCTACCTGTATCTCTACCTATATCTATGTCTCTATTTTTGTTTTAAAGAGGGAAATCCTGTGATTTGCAACAACATGGATGAACCTGGAAGACATTATGAAGTAAAGTGAGCCAGACACAGACAAATACTTCACGATCTAACTTACCCGTGGAATCGGAAATAGTCAACTCACAGAAGCAGAAAGTAGGAGCCAGGGGCGGGGAGGAGGAGGGGAAATGGGGTCAAAGGGCATAACGTTGCCGTCTGTGGGATGATTGAGTAGAGAACCAATGTGCGTGCAGGGTGACGACTGAACTTAATAACAC
Source organism: Monodon monoceros (assembly GCF_005190385.1). Taxonomy (NCBI): domain Eukaryota; kingdom Metazoa; phylum Chordata; class Mammalia; order Artiodactyla; family Monodontidae; genus Monodon; species Monodon monoceros. The sequence goes on along the minus strand of NW_021703780.1, from coordinate 1,891,709 downwards.
AGCACTGATCACAGAAATACTAGGAGCGAGTGGATGTCGGTAGCTCTCATCTCACACCCACACACTCACACACACGGCAACTCTGTGAGGAGAGGGATAGTCAGCTTGACTGTAGTTAGCACTTCACTATGTACATGGATATCAAATCATTATGTTGTACACCTTAAATATAAACAATGTTTATTAAAAAATACTTCCCCATTTAAGCCTTGACAAACACATCCAAGATATCCCACACGTCCAGAATAAATTTTCACACATTTATTTAAAAATACAGCACAGAAAAGCAACAGCAGAGATATGGGACACGTCCTAATAAAATTTAAAATTGGGGAATGAGAGAGCTCAGATCTGACATGTAAGGGTGATGAGGATGGAAGGGGTATTTTTCTTTGCAGAGTTTCATCCTGACGGCTATGGTAGGGTTTCCTTTGCTTTTACCAACGAACAGGATTGCACGTTTTTGTGGCGTGTTCTTCTGTGAGGGTTTTCAGTGGGAAACTGAGCTAGCGATCAGACTCTTATCTCAAATTCAAGCGCCAAAAAGACTTTTAAATCTTAAGAGCAAAGTGGAGGCAACGTGAGATTCTGATCTGTGCCCCACCTATTTGACCTGTAAAAATAGCATCGTCCTCTCTGCCCGCCCTGAGAGCCCAGGTGTCTGGGCAGCGGCTTTTAGGAAACTTTGTGTCATATGAGCTTCGTCCATGAGATGGCGCTGTTGTGCCACAAAAGGAAACCTCTTGGTCCGAAAACCCGAAGAACGATTTTAAAAAGGGAGACCCCAGTCATAAGATGAATCATTTCTAGGGCTCTGACATAGAGCATGGTGATTATAGTTAATCGTGTTGTATCACATACTTGAACGTTGCTAACAGAGTAGATGATAAATGTTCTCGCCACAGAAAAGAAATTATGTGACAACCTGCATTTCACAACACGCAAGTGTATTCGGTCAACACACCGTGCCCCCAAACTCACACGCTGCTACCTGTCAACTACGTCTCCCCTCGCCCAAGCTTGTCGCTGAAACCGGGAGGCTGCGCCCTCCATCCTCCAGCCCCGGGTTCCAGCAGGCAGATGGCTTTCTTCCCGTGTCTACACTGCACACATTCTTGAATCCGGGTGTTTGCAGAGTGTGTGCTCCTACCATTTTCTCAGTGTCTTATCTGTTTTGTTTCTGAGGCTAATCTTGTCTGTCTGCCCTCCTGGAAGTAACCCCCGAGTGATGGGGAGGGAGAGGAGGCTTTGCCCTGGTGTCGAGAGCTGCACCCCGGCCCCCGTGGCTGAGGGCCGGCCCCCCGACAGCTCAGAGGGTCGTCCTCAGGGCCAAGCAGGAGCTGAGAACTGCAGGGCTGAGAAGGGGGCCGTTCCCTCTCCTGTAGTACAGATCATCTTTCTTTCCCCCATTTTTTATTGTGGTAAAACATAAAACTGAACATCTGTGCCATTTTCGAGTCTGCAGTGCTGTGGCACTCAGTGCATTGACAGCGCTGTGCTACCCACCCCTCGCCCTCTTCCAGGACCTCCCGATCTCCCCACTAAGCTCCAGCCGCCCCGCCGGCCTCCTCTCTACTCTGTCTGAATTTGGTGACTCGTATGAGTGGGATCACACAGTGCATGGCTTTTGTGTCTGGCTCATTTCACTGGGCACAATGTCTTCAAGGTTCATCCATATTGTGGCCTGTGTCAGAATTTCCTTCTGTTTAAGGCTGAATAATATTCCACTGTGTGGAGAGACCAGCTTTTGTTTATCCGTCATCTGTGGGTGGACGTTTGGTTGTTTCCACCTTTTGGCTGTTGTGAATAATGCTGCCGTGAACATGGGTGTGCAAATATCTTTGAGATTCTGCTTTCACTTCTTTTGGATAGATACCCAGAAGTGGAATTCCTGGATCATATGGTAATTCTACTTTTAGCTTTTTGAGGAACCACTATGCGGCTCTCTACAGCAGCTGCACAATTTTACATTCCCCCAGGCAACACACAAGGGTTCCCATTTCTCCACATCCCCCCTAACGCTTGTTCAGGTCATTTTTAAAGCACTGCTGGGCGCGCACACCTAACCTAACGTAAAGAGTTAATTTCCTAACAGCGCCTCACTCAGAACTACTGATGGGTGTTTCTAGCAGGATACCCGCCTTCTAGTCTCCAGACAGTTTGCAGATTATTTCTTTTAGTCAATTTGCCTTCTACGTCCCTCTTTCCGAGATGGTCATTTAAGATAAAACTACACTAACTTTTTCTTGTTGGGAAAACATTGCAGAGTTGTTTAGGGTTATCCTTGAAAGCAGAGGAGGTGTGTGAAAGGAATAGCTTCAGGATGTTGTCTTCTTGGTTCTCTAGCCAGATGGTGCATGAGGATGAGAGCTGCAGGTCTTCGGATGAGCAGGAGAGAGTCCGGCGGGTTAGGGCAGGTGGTCTCGGACCTGCAGGCAGCAGAGCGGGGCTCGAAGGCAGTAGGCAACTCCCAGGCCCCCCACTGTCCACGGTGTATGATGCAGAGGTTTATCCCGAATGTCCATTTCTTACATTTTACTAGGTACCAAATGTGAGTCGCGGAAGGTTGGTATAGATGGTGGTCCGTCTATATTATCAAAAAAGCCACGCTCTGAATTTTTACTTAAGTTTTGTTTTCTGCCCTCACTACAATAATTCTGTGGGGAAGAAATAGCATTTCTGGAATGATAGATGTTTCTGGAATGATCCCAGCTGCTCTCCTTGGGCTTCAGGAAGCCCCTCACGGGGCAGATGGCGTGTCCAGAGGGAGAGTCCCTGCAGTGTGCCTAGCAGGGCCCTTCCTCGCACATTGCCCTCGCTCTCAGCGGACTCTATCTCGGCGTCTGATTCTTCGTATATGAGCACCCAGAGAAGACATCAAGCAACACATTATTGAAAATCAGGTTATTTAAAATAAAATTTAAATTATTTAAAATAACATTATGATGCGTCATTAAAATAGGCATGTTGGCATAAACTCTGCTGGCTTTGTCCATAAGGACAGTGGGAAATCGGGTATAATAGTGCCCTTCTTAAGTTCAAAGTTCAAATCTGTCGCTTTAAAGGACGTCTTCTCCTATCTGTGCAGCATATAGAACAGGTGATTCCGTGAGCTGTGTGTGACCACACACAGGTGAGTAGGAATTTTTACTTGGATATGCAGCCCTGGCCTCGGTTTCTCGGGATTTCTCTCCTGAAGGGCGGTCTGAGCCCGTGACCCTGGGCTCCGGTGGAGACGGGCGGAGAGGGCACCACCCAGTGGGGGCCGGGCAGCTGCCTCTGCCCTTGAAGATGCTGGAGCGGGGAGGAGCATCTCCCCACGACAGGCCGTCCCTTTACCTGCAGGGGATTCTGAGCCACTTCTTCCCAAAGTTTCCTAAACGCTCCAAGGCCTTGGAGTCCTGGCCCTTCCTCTCACCCATCGTGCAGCCTTAGACTTGCCCAAGCTCTGCGCTTTAAGCGGAAAGAGGTGAGGTGAGGATGACCTAAAGTCGCGTGTGCAGAGTCTTGGTGACAGAACGTAGGTAACATTCTATCGGTACCCCCAGAGCGCAGGGCACGGCTGTCCCTGAGCACCAGGTGGGGCTGGATTTGGGGACACAGTCGTCAATTCCCAAAGTCCTGAAGTGAATGACTCTGGCGGGAGACAAATGCACAGGTCCTCCGGTCTCCACAGTTTCCAGAAAGCTCGTCACTAGAGTGGTCAGGGCTGTCTCTTGGCGGGTTCTGAGAGGAAGGGTGATGTGGGGACAGGTCGGGGCCAGAGGCACACTGCCCGCTGTCCCAGGAGCAGAGAATCCCTTTGGGGTGGGTTCCATGCAAAGAACCACAGCCACTCTTACTTTCTGCGGTTGATGCAAGCAAGGGCCGTGGGTCTTGGTCACGTGGGTAGAGAAAAGCTCCCATCGTGGCCCCCCTGCCTCCCGGGGATGCCTGTGCACAGGGGTGGGTGATTCCAGCCAGTTTTCCACAGACTGTTCCGTAGCTGTTTAAAAGGTAGAGACACATTGAACGATTAAGCCAGAGACAGCAGGACTCCAGATGAGCGTGCTCTGAAGAGCGGCCTGGCCGGAAGAAACACAGTGGGTTTATCTCATTCCCACACGAAAGACCTCATTTTGCTTTTTTTTTTTTTTTTTTTTTTTGCGGTACGAGGGCCTCTCACCGCCGCGGGCTCTCCCATTGCGGAGCACAGGCTACGGACGCGCAGGCTCAGCGGCCATGGCTCACGGGCCCAGCCGCTCCGCGGCATGTGGGATCTTCCCGGACCGGGGCACGAACCTGCGTCCCCTGCATCGGCAGGTGGACTCCCAACCACTGCGCCACCAGAGAAGCCCCTCTATTTTGCTTTAACTGTAATAGAACCAGTGTTTTGGCTCAAAAGAGAAAAGCTGATTGTATATCTACAGCCATTTGAAGAAACATAGTCCTAAAAATAATAACAACGACTTGTGTACAATTAACTATGTGAGTTTTTTTGTTTGTTTCCTTATAAAAAGGAGTGGAGCAGGTAATGAGGCTGTGGAACGAGGTGGGTTAACCCAGGTCAACTCGTTTAGCTTTGAAGCTTTGGGGTCACACACCACCTGCTCTTCCCTGGGCACACAAGGTCAGTGGCTATAGGGTCCCTAACAGTGTGATGCACGCGTGTGTCCCCTACACTTGACAAATGCAGCAGCTCGCACATGGCCATCCTGTAGGGAAGGGAAGACGCCCAGGAAACGGACATTTCAACTGGGATCCGCCTCCATCATTTCTTTTGTCTCCTCTTCACTAATGGCGATGACGTTCTAAGAGGGTTTTGAAGACTAAGCATACAAACGTGGCTCACCACTGTCCTGTGTGATCCATTCCGCTCTCTTTGCTCTGCCCCTTGTTGCCCCAGATGCGATGGGCCTGGGTCCAGCTATTACCGCCCAGATGCCTTCCCTGTGCCCCTCACCCCGATTCACCATCTCCGAGTGTGGCTGCCCAAGCTTAGGGTCTGACCTAGAAGCTCGTTTGCCCTTTTAGGACTGTTCACGGTCACGGCCGGCACTGGTGTGGCCGTGTGCACGCATGTTCTAATGCTTTACCTCGTATCGAGTCATTAACCTGTGCAAACACCCATGAAGCAGGCACTGTTACACACCCACCTCACAGGCGAGAGCACGGAGGTCCAGCGAGGTTCAGTTCTGTCCTCGGGTCACACGGCGGTGGCGGTGTCAGAACCGGGACTCGAGCCCACGTCCTCAACCACTAATTTAGAGCCTAATTTCAGTCTCTAAATTAAAATTCTAGCCCTGACCTCCGTATTCTAATTTGGAATCTACTGACTAAATGTAACCCCACTGCCTGCGGGCACTAGCACTGGACGGTGGTCAGCACCAGGCCAGGTCTCAGCACAGAACCTTCCAGAAATCACGTGGCCCTGATGCCCGCCTGCAGTGAGGGCCTTTCCGCGCTTCAGCCCAAACATTCAGAATCACTCGATGGCACCGCCCAGGTCACCAGGCTCCGGGGGAAAAGAGCAGAATGCAAGATGTCAGAACCTCAAAAGGAAAGACTGGGTTTAGGAAAACGCTGGTTCTTCAAGGAGCCCTGGCCAAGGCGTGCCTCCTTGATCTGGGACAGGCTGAAAAGAAGTCCCCGGCAGGAACTGCAGGAGAAGGTGCGCATCCTTACTGGTCTCGAGGTGAAGAGGTGGGCGGACCTGCGTCTGCTTTCAGGAGCAGTGGTCCCATCAGCCTCCTCTGATGCCCGACACTCCTCTTGCAGAGACGCCTCTCCTCACCCCCATCCTCGCTCCGGCCGGCCCCGGGGTTTGCTGTGATGACGGATGGATTGCAGCACAAGTGATGCTGTTCAGAGCTGAAAATGAGGCCTCCGGGACCCACCCAACTGCTCTTTCATTGACAAGAATCCAGATTTTCATATCCAAAAGAATTTAGGAATAAATTTAACAGAAGAATGTAAGACTTATCCCCTGAAAACCACAAAACGCGGGTAAAAGAGATCGAAGAAGACCTAAGTCAATGGAAAGACACCCCATGTTTACGGATTAGAAGATTTAATATTGATACGGTGGCAATACTACCCAGATTGATCTGCAGAGTAAATGCAATCCCTATCAAAATTGCAGCTGGCTTTGTTACAGAAATTGACAAGCTGATCGTAAAACTCATATGGAAATGCAAGGACTGACTCAGGGTGGCCAAACATTCTTGAAAAAGAAGAACAAAGTTGGAGAATTCATACTTCCTGATTTCAAATTTACTACAAAGTTATAATTATCGGGCAGTGTGGTGCTGGCATAAGGACAAACATATAGGCCAATGGAACAGGGTCCAAGATCTATAAATCAGACCAACATTTATGGTCAGTTGATTGTTGACAAGAGTGTGTGCCAAGGCAATTCAATGAGGGAAAGGGTGGTCTTTCTATCAAATTGTGCAAAAGAATGAAGGCTGGACCCCTTCATACTTCACACCACATAAAAAATGAACTAAAAATGAACCAAAGACCTAAATATAAGACTAAAACTATAAAACCCTTAGAAGAAAACATAGGTGTAAATCTTGTGATTTTGGAGTTAGGCAAACCCTTCTTAGATACAGCACACACAGCACAAGTGAGAAGAGATGAAACTGGTGAGTTGGACTTCATTAAAATTAAAAACATTTGTGGTGCAAATGATACCTCTAAGAAAGTGAAAAGGCGACCCACAGAATCGGAGAAAATACTTTGAAACCGTGTATCTGATAAGGATCTTATAGCCAATATAAAGAACAAGTTAATAATAAAAAGATAACTCAATTAAAAATGGACCACGGATCAGAAAGGACGGTTCTCCAAGAAGATGTACAAATGAACAATAAGCACATGAGAAGATGCTCAACATCATTAGCCATCAGAAAAGTGCAAATAAAAAGCACAATGAGGGCTTCCCTGGTGGCTCAGTGGTTGGGAGTCCGCCTGCCGATGCAGGGGACACGGGTTCGTGCCCCAGTCCGGGAAGATCCCACATGCCGCGGAGCGGCTGGGCCCATGAGCCATGGCCGCTGAGCCTGCGCATCCGGAGCCTGTGCTCCGCGACGGGAGAGGCCACAACAGTGAGAGGCCCGCGTACCGCAAAACAAACAAACAAACAAACAAAAAACCACAATGAGGTACCACTTGGCATCCAGAAGGATGGCTATACATGAAAAGACAAACAATGACAAGTGTTGACAGGACTGTGGAGAAATTGCAACACTTATATATCTCTGGTGAGAATGTAAAGTGGAGCAGCCTCTTTTGAAAACCTTTTGGTGGTTCCTCAAAAGCTTAAACGTAGAGTGACCATATGTTGCAGACATTCCACTCCTAGGTACGTACACAAAAGAAAGGAAAATTTATGTCCACACAAAATCTTATACGTGAATATTCATAGCAGCATTGTTCATAATAGCCAATAAATGGGAATAACCCAAAGACCCAACAAATCATGAATGGATAAATAGTATATAGTATATTCATAAAGTGAGATGATTCAACAATAAAACAGATGCACTGAGACAACATGGATGAATCGTGAAAACACAGTGCTAAGTGAAAGAACACATATATTGTACGATCCCATTTTCAGGAAATGGTCGGGACTAGACAAACCCAGAGGTAGGAAGTGGATTAGTGGTTGCCTCGGGCTGGGGTAGGCGTGTTGGGACAGAATGGGAGTGAGGGCTGAGGGGTACAGAGGTTCTATTTGGGGGTGATGACAATGCTCTAAAGCCTATTGTGGTGATGGTTGCATAACTCTGTGGGTATCCTAAAAGCTACTGGGTTGTGCACTTCAGTGGTGGGTGAATGATCTCAGTAATGCTCTTAGTGAACGCCTTTTCAGTGGGCGTGTATTTCACGCCAGCTGCCTGGCTCTGCAATGGATGTTTTCACATGAATTATATAATACACACAAACACCCCCAAAGGAGCGATGATCGTGCCAGTTTTGAAGACGAGGAAACTGAGGTTCAGTGTGACCTGCCGAGTCATGAAGCTGGCGGGCATGGGGAAGAGTTCAGACCCTCTTCCGAAAGCAAACCCTTCAAATGGCCCTACGGCCGCTGGTCCCCAAATCCTATCCGCTGCTGGGTGCCTGGCCTCATGGGAATTTCAGAGAAGCTCAGGGCCACGCGTGAGCACATCTTTGCTTTTGGATGGTCATTTCCATCGCTGAGCTTGTCCTAGGTTTATATCTATTCTCCAGCCAGGTGGGGCCCCCTGGTATGGCCTGGAAGCCCGATTCCGCAGTCACCTGCTCTGTGGCCGTGGGCAAGTCAGGGACCCCTGAGCCTCACTCAGCTCATCCATGAAAACCAGCTGTTGACACTGCCCCCGGGCGGAAGCAGGGTCTGCTACACACACAGCCCGTGTTCCGCGCGTCCGGAGGTGTCGGCGGCAGGGTGCACGGCGACCCGGGCTGGGGGGTGAGGAAGGGTGATGCGGGGCTCGCGGGGGGATGGGAAGGGAAGCAGTTTTGAGGCAGGAGGACAAGGCCCGCTGGGGGGCAGGCGGGTGGGCGTCCCCAGAGTGCCTCTCCCAGCTCCCATGGTGGCGTGGCTTCTGCTCGGGCCGTGGGGGGTCTGGAAAGCCCTTCATGGTGGAATCTGCCTCATCGTGGAGCGTCTGGTCCTCCTCGGTGCTGGGAAGCCTGATCCTGATTAGGCTTCTCCCGGGTGGTCCATCCTCCAGGGCTTGGGGCTCCTTTCGCGTAGGGGGTGGATGACACCGGCAGGCTTGGCTTTCCAGCCATGAGAAGCCACGGGGGGAAGGAATTTGCGACGTGGCTGTTCTCCCTGTGCAGCCAGCATCCTGGGCCTCCCTGTTTACCGCTGAGGGTGATGACCCCCTAGAGGGCCTCGCGTCCCAGCTGAGCCCTGCTGCCTCTCTGTGACCTGCCCTGAGCAGACTGCTGCCCACAGTGTCCCCCGTCGCTGCACCTGCTGCCTGGGGTCACCAATGGCTGTGGTCGAGGAGCTGCTGTTTCATGCACATTAGTGAAAGTCCCTCCTGTGAAAACATTTAACAAGTGTCTGGGGCATAAGATGGGAAAAGAGAGGGGCTTTTGCAGCCCCAGAGACTTGGGCGTAATTCCAGCCATACCACTGGGCGTGGAGGTCATAGCCCTGTGTCCTCGGGCGAGTTGCTTGCCCACTCTGAGCCTTGTTTCCTATCAATACAAGTCTACCTGAAGAGTTATTAGGAAGATTAAAGAAAATGTTATACAGCATCGGCTATGGTATTTAGCACATACAGGTGTTTGACAGTAGTAACTACTACAAAGATAAAAACTGTTACCTACACAGATGTGACAACTTAGGAGTTACTTTTCGTCCTGTTGAGTGTAGGACTGGGGGTGCTTCCTGTCACCTGCATTGGCCTAGGTACTTATGATCCCACACTAGCCTTGGGGTTGCACCAGGTCTTGGCATCAAACGAGGACGGTGGAGCCACACTCCCTATTTTGTGCTGGAAATTGAGATCTTTACGCGGGCTCTGTAACCTCAGAAGAGGTTTCTGTCTGAAAGCCCTTGAGACAGGCCCTTGTTCTAGAGGTTTAGAGCCAGGAAGACATTCAGAGACCACCTGGCCCCCTCCCTTAGATTTGATGAGGAAAGGCCAGAAAAGTTGAGGACTTGCCAGCCAGCAGGGAGCAGGGAGTTACGCGCCGGGCAGAGCTTACTGAGCATATACTACGTGCCTGGAACTGTTTGCACCACTCGACCTGAACCCCCTTATTTAATCTGCACAGCAACCTGTTTCCTCTCCTCATGCTGACGAGGATGAAGAGCACCCAGGCTGTGGTCTTTAAGGTCCGTGTGTCCCACCTCCCGGCACCTCTACGGCCTCGTGGAGGGACTTGCTGGCCGTCAGCGTCGACAGGCGCGGCCTGGGCTTTCCCGCGACTGCAGTGGTTGGACCGCGGATCTTGAGAAGAAACTCTAAGAAGCACTAACCTGCATATTCTCTGGCGCCTTTGCCAGAACCATCTTGTGATTGGCAATGGAACGGCCTAGGGAGGGAACAGAGCCGGGGTCCTGTTTACCGATCGGAGTTGACGCGAGCGTCACACAGCCTGACTCTCACCTCCATCCGTAAAGCGGGCCGAGGGGAATCCAGAGAGGTTGCCATGCCTGGAGTCGGCCTGAGGATGCTCTGCCGGCTTCACACTCTCTGGCACTTCATCCCTTACTCAAGCCTGCACAGCAGGAAACAAAACAAACCTTTATTCAGCTCCTGTTTTACAGGTTCTCTGCCTCAATGGCAAGTCCTCTTTGGTGATGGCAGGTCGTAAGCTCAGGATGGAAGGCAGGTCCCTCATACATCATCTGGTGGTGGATGGAGGCTTCCTCATCCTGGGGACGGGGGACGGTCTCCAGGGTCAATTACAAAATCCTGTCCAGGGCTTCCCTGGTGGCACAGTGGTTAAGAATCCGCCTGCCAATGCAGGGGACACGGGCTCGAGCCCTGGTCCGGGAGGATCCCACATGCCGAGGAGCAACTAAGCCCGTGCGCCATGACTACTGAAGCCCATGTGCCTAGAGCCCGTGCTCCGCCACGAGAGAAGACACCGCCATGAGAAGCCCGCACACCGCAATGAAGAGTAGCCCCCGCTCGCTGCAACCAGAGAGAGCCAGTGCGCAGCAATGAAGACCCAATGCAGCCAAAAATAAAAATAAATAAATTTTTAAAAAAGTCCCGTCCAGCTTGGGTTCATGATGGTGAGGGTGGCCCCATATGCAAGGCCGTTGCTATAACACATGCTCTTCCTTTGATGTGGTCTGTTTGGGGCTTCCTAACTCTGTCTCGGGTATAGTGGCTTTAATGACATCTCAATGGTCACATGATACTTCCACCTTCAGCTTTCAGGTTTTCCCCCACAGCCTCAGGCAAGAGTCCTGGGCTGCGAATTGGGTGTCGGTCACAGCCCCTGTGGTCGGTTGTCTGGGTTTTTCCCATTTATTTTCAGGCAGGACCCACTGCATTTCCATGGGCTGCCCAATGCCTGTGTGGCACTCATCACTTTTTTACAATTAGGTAGGTGTTCGGACACTGGGTTTATTTCACAGCTTCCATCAGGCCACGTGCTCTATGGGGGTGAGGCCCACACCAATTCTGCTTGTCTCCATATGCCCAGGGTCTAAGATGCCACGGAGTCAGGAACAGATAAACTCTAGCACCTGAGTGAGCTCGACTTGTGAATAAACTAACCCCCGGCTCCAAGTCACAGCAACACCCACTGCTGTCTGTGCTCGGCACGGCCATCTCCTCCCCTCACTGTCAAGACGGACATCTCTTGGCGACACTGCGCGGTGATATTCACTTATGACATGAGCTACAGCTTACTTCCTTCAGCTGCAGCATTGAAAAGGGACTTTTTTCCTTATAATTGACTACTCCTTCAAAGCTGTTCTTCCAGTTGTGTGGGCCCCAGGAGTCCTGGCCTATGTTGTCATCGTGACTTCATTGTTTGTCCAAGAATGGTCTCAATTTCATCCTCCATCGATGTGCACTTATGCTGCAAGTAGACATCTCATGGTAAAGATGAGTTCTAAATTATATGCATGAAACAATGGTGTTTTCCTGGTAGAAATGTATGATGAGGAGATTCACCCCCATCTTTTCTTTAGATGTATCATTATTTCAATGTCCTCTTAATAAGTTCAGAGGTCTAAGACCCGTTCATATTATGGAGAATATTTCTTCAAATATGTTCTGATTATTAAACTTGCAAAAATATGTGGGCTTCCCTGGTGGCACAGTGGTTGAGAATCTGCCTGCTAATGCAGGGGACACGGGTTCAAGCCCTGGTCTGAGAAGATCCCACATGCCGCGGAGCAACTAGGCCCGTGAGCCACAACTACTGAGTCTGCGCGTCTGGAGCTTGTGCTCTGCAACAAGAGAGGCCGCGACAGTGAGAGGCCCGCGCACCGCGATGAAGAGTGGCCCCCGCTCGCCACAACTAGAGAAAGCCCTCGCACAGAAACAAAGACCCAACACAGCCAAAAAGAAAGAAAGAAGCTTTTATTAAAAATAAATAAATAAATAAAATTGCAAAAATATGTAGGCCCCCCGATTTCTTCTGTTCACGCTTTGTGTCGATGCAAAATTATATACCAAAGCTGGTATATAATTTAGAGGGCTCTGTGTTTAAAAAAATACTATGAGCCAATGTTTAAAAAGTGGGAGATTTTACATAATAGTTTGGATTTGTGGCCCGTGCAGCACCGGCTGCCACGGGCAGGGCTCCTGCTGGGTCGCTCCGGCCCCTTCTTTTTCCTCCCGTGCCCGCTATTGAAATCGCTGAAAGTGTGGGTTCTAGGTGATTTGTTTTCTTTTCTTCAAACTTTAATTAATGTTTAAAAAAATTTTGTAACGATGAGTGAAAACAGTAGCTTTTGAGGAGCTTAAGTTACGGGCTTAGGAATTCGTCTGTGTGTACCCCCTCTTAGTCACGTGGGACTCCCAGAAGCAGTGAACCTTTTAGATTGGAAAAGTGAGGAGAAGAGAAAGGAGGTGATGGAGTTTAAGCCGCACGGCGTCCCAGCTGCTTTGTCAGCTAGCTGAGCTCCTCCTCGGCCCTGTGGCTCTGGCCTTGCAGAGGCAGCGATGCCCTGGGGGGCGGCGGTGGAAGCAGCCCCGTGGCAAACATCTCCCTTTTCAATGGGGAGGGTGAGCCAGCGCTGAGTGGGATGACGATTGGTCAGTGGCTGCCATGGAGATGGGGTGGTCATGTCTGTGGTCAGCGAGGACTCAGGGGATCGTTTCATCAAGAGTCCGTGAGGTCGCTGTCATCCAAGGTCTTGGTGTGTTCAGACTCGGATACTTGCTGCACCCGGAGTGCCTGCTGCCTGGGGGAGTGGGTGTCGGGGGTGGGGCAGCCCGTCCTCTCCTTCCTCGTCCCGCTGGTGCAGACCCTGCCCCTGGCATCTGTGTCCACGTGAAGCTTCACCCTCTTACTGCGTAAATCCTAGCTTCCCTCACACAGCACCCTCCCTGCGGCCCACAGATCCTAGCGGGCCGAGGGGGACAGGCTGCAGCCGGGGTCCCCTCCTCTGGCCGGGCTCTCTGGGACCCACCTCCCCTGCAGTGGGCTCCACGGCTTCTGCTCTCTTTCTGGATGTTGAATCTGAGCTGTCTGGTAACCGTTCAGGCAGAAAAGATGCAGTCTACTGCACACTAGGAAAGCAATTTTGTGGGCATATGTGTGCTTTTACAGAACACTCACAGCTCTTTTCAGCAGGACCTCTAAGGTCTTATCGGCAAGTGCACGAGAATGAGAAGGAAATAGCCAGCTGGGAAGCTGGAGAAAACTTTACTTAGTTTTGTGCACACCGAAATGATAAAAATTCATTCACACCTTTATGCTTCTACGTGTTCAGGTTGGCCCTGCGACTGCCTGCTGGGGGTGAGGGTCGGGCAGGGCCGGAGGGGCTTAGTTGTCACTCTCTGTACCAGCGGACCCCCTGCCCGTCCGGGATGTGAGTGTGCCCATAAAGAACTGGAGTACGATTTAAAACATACGATAACGAGTCAAAAAGCTAAAAATTAAAACAGAAACATTCCAAGATAAGGAGAAAAAACAAAAAGAAAGGTTGGGGCTGCTTGCAGAGATGAATTTAACAGGAGAGAAGAAGTTGGGGGAGGGAGGGCGCTAGGGCCTGCGAGCTGCAGACCAAGTGGGGCTGGCGGCCAGAGGGGGCAGCTCGGGAATCTTCCTGTGGCCGGAGCTAGATGTGCCCACCGCTCCTGTGATTCCAAGTCCACGGGTTAGAAGCAAAGCAGTGCTGGCGGGCTGCCCAGTGGAGGGGGATGCGTCCTGTCCTTACCAACCTCCCCCCGTCCGCTGAGCACGTCGTCCCTGCAGCGTCCCTCAGCCCGGGCACCACTCAGCGCGGCGACTCCACACGTGTGAATGCGTCTTTCCCAGGCCCTCAGCTCTCGGGTGGGCTGGCGTGGGGAGGGTGGAACGTGGGCCAGATGAGCTGCACATCTTGGAAATCTCTCCTGAACGTCGCTTCGTAGGGAGGGCTTCTGCTAAGACTTCAACAGCGAGATTAATGTTACAGCCTCCGGCATGAACCTCGGTGCAGAGACTCTGCATGGGCCATGGGGGCGAAGCCAGGGGTTTGGAGATCAGCCACGGCCCGGGTGGCCGCTCCGCCTGGAGAAACGGGAAATGATGGGATGCCCCCCACCTGGAGAGCCCAGAGTGAAGAGCCTTTAACACGACAAAGGCAGAACATGGGAAACCATGCTGTGCTTTCCCCCTCCCAAGGCAGGTGGGGGGTGGTGACCCGAGTGTGTCTGCAGTCAGGCCTCCTTTACCACCAGCCTTTGCCTCGATCACTATTTCACTCCATCTCAGTCAATCAGCCTCAGATCCTGCTCTCCCACGTCCCTCTGTCCGTCTAGCCAGACGGGGCTTGGACGGAGGCCTTCATGTCAGTCTCAGAGCCGGGAGGGGCGTGCCCTGGGCTGCAATCGGCCTGGTCGTGGGCTGGGACGTGGTGACGGTCGCCGAGGCCTTAGAACCTGTGGCTTCCCGTGGCCTGCGGGGCACTCACGTGCCAAGGGGAAGGGGAGAACTGAGTCAGTCTCTGTAGCCATTTACTGCTTCATATGTTACAAAGCAGGAGAGATTATGTCTTAATTACACGCTTTTCGTTCTCAAAGGCTCTGTTCATCCGCAGTGGCCACTAGCATTTAAAATCTATGGAAAACACGTGTCTCACCACGGAGCTTAATACCGTGCGGGTGATTTTTCCAGGAGCCGAGGAGGTTTCTGTAATCGTGAACGATTGCTACGTTGGCTTAAAAAGAGTGACGAGCTGGGTCAGCTGCCTGCAAAGAGGTCGTGGGTGGCGTCTGGGCGGGCTGCAGTGTCCCTGGGTGCCAAGGGTGGGTGCAGGCAGGGGGCGCTGGGCAGCTAGGCCAGAGGGCAGTGCTGTCCCCCAGGCCCTGGCTCTTCCCCTCTCAGAGGAAACGCAGCAGACATTTAAACATTTCCAAAGCAAACAGGACACGCTGAAGGGTCCTCCTGCGGCTCCATCATCCGTCTGAGGCCGGTCTGAAAGTATCAAACAAGGCAGAGGCGGAGGCAGCCTGCGGGGGAGGGCGGCCGGCAGGCGGGGCAGCAAAGCCGCCGCCGCCCCGCGCTGGGCTTCTGCCCGAGGGTCAGGGCTGCTGTTAAAAATGGCGAGAACCGGGTGCTCTTCAAGTCACGGCTCCACGAGGGTCCCAGTCTCCCACCCTCCCTCAGGGCCCAGGGAGCCAGCCCTGCGGCCTGGAGGGCTTCGTTTGCACCTTGAGCTCTTTCCCACCAGGACCCGCTTGCTTTCAGGCTCTCAGTGCCTGAGAGAGCATCCCTGTACCCTCATCTGTTCTAAAAGGCCTGTCCTGCCCCCAGCAGTTAAATCAGATTTGACTTTTTCATCTGTGCTTTGATGGTAACGGGAACAAAGTCCCAGAACGGACCTTCCACGTTCCCCTGCCGTTACCTCTCCTTCCCTTGGAAACTCTGAAACACCGCATCTCAGGCCAGCACTGAATTTGGGGAAGAAAAATGAAAGTTGTAACTTTGACCTCGTTCTGCATGTGGCTGTTAATAGAACTGCGGTTCCTTTCTTGCTTTTGTGATCTTGTTTTCCAAATTAAAGCCCTCAGTGACTCAGCCTCCGCTCTGGTCCTGGAAGGGCGGCAGGGAGGCTGGTGGAGCTGCCGCTGGGCTTCGGCGGAGGACGGGCAGGAGGGCTCGTTCCCGGGGGGCATCGGCTGGGCCCCCTCCCAGGGGTCCCTCCCAGGGCGGGTCTTGTCCCTGAGCCTGTGGGGACATTGCAGCTCTCAGAGGAGACGTGGGGAGCAGAGTCTGAGTCCCTGCGAGTCCGGGCCAGACCCCTGTGGCGGCCAGCTCTCCTGTCCCCGGGAGCAGCTTTCAGAGGGGCCGGCTCTCACCGCCCCTCCCACCAGGCCTGGGGGTCCTGCCCATACCCTGGCGCTGGGTGAGAAGCTGGCTTGCGGGTGGGTCAGAACCCGCTCAGCTCAGATCCCAGACAGCCGTCGCGCCGACCGTGGGACGTCCAGGGCTGACGTGTGCAGGTTCTCACGGGAGCTTGGGCTGGGTGCGGGGAGCCCTGGAGGCCCTCTCGGGGTCCATTCCTTCTTGTGTGATGAGAATGGGGTGTCTGCACGGTCTGGGCTGTGCCCCGAAGGTTCCTGGACACATGCCCTGACGCACCACGGGCACCTCATGGATTGCCAGATGCCCTGGCACGCTGGGCCTGTCTGCCCTCCAGTGAGCCCCCTCCCCTGTGGCTGCCCCCTCCCCCATTCTTTGCCGATCCCCCAAGTCAGATGTGTGGAGCAGGGTGGATCCAGGTGGGGAGTTCAGCCCTCCCGGTTACTGGTATAATGGTGAGCAAGTTGGTCATCTAGGAAACGGGTTTAGTAACTTGAACCTCAAGGACTATGTTGAGGACCACGGATCATGCGTCGGGGGCCCGCCAGCTGCTCTTCCTAACACTCCATCTTCATGACATGGTGCTAATGACACTAGCTCTTCCCCAGTTCAGAAAGGAAAGAGCCTTCTCCCCAGCCTTCCTCTTTCGGGAGGTGAGATCCTGGATGCAGGACCTGCGTCTGACGCAGCTTCAGGGCTAGCACGCCCCCAGGGAATGGTGGGGTCGTATCTGGGAGGCTCTGCCCAAAGAATGCAGGCTGGCTGGCGGGGGTGGGGGGACTCGGCTCCCCAAAGGAAACAAAACACAGCTTCTGGCCACTCAGGGGCTAGATGGAGGGGAAGGCCACGCTTGGATGGCCCAGCTCCCCTCAGCATCCTTCGGAGAGCTGGCTCAGCCTGGAGCTGCCTGGACAGTGGAGGTGGTGGGAACCGTAAGAAATCAAGTGTGTTTCTGTTCAGCTGTGAGCTTGGTTTACAGCTGTTACAGGATGAATTGTGTCCCCAAAGTCACGTTGGAGTCCTAATCCCCGGGTGGCCTTATTGGGAGATGGAGTCTCTACAGAGGTAATCAGGTCACAGTAAGGTCACTAGGTGGGCCGTGATCCAATGTGACTGGGGTCCTTATAACATGAGGACATCGGGACACAGAGACAGACACGCACAGAGGGAAGATGACATGAAGACACAGGGAGAAGGCGGCGTCTACAAGCCAAGGGGAGGCTTCAGAGGAACCAGCCCCTCGAAACGTCTTGGTTTTGGACTTCTGGCCCAGAACTGTGAGAAAATAAATTCCTGTTGTTTAAACCACCTGATTCGCGGCACTTTGTTACGGCAGCCCCAGCAAACTAAGACGATAGCCTTGCAACCCTCCCTGCGCGTGCTGGACGCAGCCATCCTCCTGTCCCTGCTCAGGACCATCCCCACGGAGAAGGCTGGGCCTTCTGCACCTGCACCAGGCCCTGCTTCTCTGCATCGTGTGCCAGGACCTAGCTGCTCTGTAGCGCCTATAATCATCAACACTGGAGACGGGTACCAGTACCCTGTTGCCCAGGTTAGGCAACAGAGGCCCAGACAATGTGAGCGATGCCACAGCAGCAGGGCTAGGGTCCAGTGAGCTCTGTCTGTCTGTCTCTGTGCAGGGAGTCAGGCTGCTGCTCGGGGGAGGGACTCATGGACGCCAGTAGGAGAGGCCGTCTGAAGACCTCTGGGGATATTCTCCTTAGTGTGTGAACTTTCTCCAGGAGAGAGTTCCAAGGCAGGCAAAGGAACAGGGTTTCGCCCCACTGTCGGGACGGGACCGTCTGTGGGCTTTTGTTTGTCTGCAGGCCAGCTGCCTCTACCAGGGAACCCCCGAGGCTGGGGCAGCATCTTTAGCTGGTGTCAGAAGTTCACTGGTTGATTCATACCTAGACGGAGGTCTCCCTGCCCGCCACCTGCCTGGTTCCTCTCGGGGCTTGGGGCCTGCTGTGAAGAAGTTTCATCCAAAAGAAAGAGGTCTTCCCCCCCGCCCAGACCTGTTCTCATCGCCACAGGGGACACCAAGTGCTCACAGGAGGATGGTGCAAAGCCCACGTGGACCTTGTCCCTTCGAGGAGTGGCCAGGGCCCCTCCAAGTGCCATTCGTGTCTTAAACGACTTTGCCCTGCGCCGTGGTTCCAGCCTGTGGACTTGCCTTTGGCAGGGGGCTCAGCTTAGCCTTTGAAAACAAAAGCAACAATTGAAAAGAGGCTGTTTTTATGCTTCTAGAATTAGAGGAAGGGGAGATTCCCGCCTTTAGAAAAGGAAACCTCAGAAGGTGGTTATTAAACTGTTGCGGTGAATTTGGAGATTTGGAAAGATGGCAGGTGTGATCAAATGTCAGCATCTCAGTACTTGGGGTTGGGACCCCAACTGAACAGAAGACCGTGTAGGTGTCTATATGTCTCCATGTGTGTCTATGGGTGCGTCTGCCTATGTGTGACCATGTGCGTCTGTACGTCTACATGTATATGTGTGTGTGCCCGTCTGCCCATGTGTGCTCTTTGAGCATTGGCTCTGATGCTCCTGGCCTGGGCACCAGGCAGCCTTTGTTTGGCTCTCCCAGTCAGTGCGGGGATCCCCTACTTGGCCCCTATTGCTGGAGTATTGCTGGTGCACAGGGGCTGGGGACTCTGCGTCCTTACTGATGCCGTGGGTCGGCACAGCCTGGTTGGGCCAGCCCAGGCAGCCCAGGGGAGGGTGAGGGCCTCAGTCTCTCCTGGCTGGTCCTTCCCCGTGTCGCCCCCTACCCATCCTCCCTCCTCCCGTCTGTGCCTCTCCCACCGCGACTCAGGAAGAACTACAGTAACTGATGACTGTGAAGTTACACCTGGTGGCCGCGGGGCGGTGTCCCCTTTCCCTGCGGGGAGCAGGGGCCCAAGTCGCCCTGTCCGCCCATCAGAGATGCTGCGTGACCACGCGGGGGGCTGGGAACAGATCTGCCGAAGCTGCCCAGGTGGCAGGCGGTGTGCCAGGGTGGGGGACCCTTGCTTTACAGACAGGGCACTGGTGTGGACCCCAGCTAAACACAGCTGGGCAGCCTTTTCTCTTCTGCAAGCCCGTGACGATAAGGCCTTCCTTAAGGGATTTCTGTGAAACATAAACAAGATAGCGTTCATTAGCGGTTGTCAATCCCGCCTGAACAGCCGAGGCAGCTGGGGGCCTTCTGGGCATCGCCGAGGCCAGGCCCCCCGGGGAGCCAACTTTGCTGGCCGGGGGTGACTGGGGTGGGTTTTAAAGCTCCCCAGGTCCCCCTGCCAGGCTCTGGGGCTGTGACCCACCGCTGTGTGTACAAATCACCGAGTAACAGCCCCTGACCTGCTCCTTCCGGACCAAAGACCAGCCTGGTCACCTGGAATTTCAACCCAGTAAAGTGATTCTCTCCTGATGCAGGTTCTTTTCCTTCTTGAAGAATAGCCGTTAGCAGGGGTCGTCCTGTGGTTCAGCCACTCACCCCACACGACTTGCTGCTGCTTCTGCCTGGTCATTGCTGCGGTGGACGGAGTGAGGGAACCCCTGACAGGGCTCACGCAGGGGCGAGGAGCCCCAGCGAGGGGACACCGCCCGGTGGGCAAAGTGCCAGTGATGTGGCCGAGGGCTGCCTTCGGGGATCGAAGATGGAATGGAAAACAGAGGCCCCCTAGACTCACCAAAACAGGAGCAGCTTCTGCGTGGCGCGGTGCCGTCGGGGGACAGAGTCCCTGCCTGGCCGTGGCCAAGGCCGCCCTCCATGTCTCTTTGCCTGTGAGACAGCAGCTCCTGGGCTGGGGGGGTAGCAGGGGGCCCTTCCGGAGGGAGTGCCTGGAGGGCATCAGCCTCCCTGCTGCCCCGGGCCCCTTCTTCTCTCCCATACACTCGGACCGAGAGGACTGGCGGTCCAGCCCTGGGACCCTCGCTTCCCCCGGGGACCCGAGAGACGATTGCTGCGGACCCAGGGCGCTCTGAGCTCCAGAAGAGCTGCCAGCACTTTCATTTTCTCCCGACTGAGCTTGACGTCTGTGAGCTGTGGCCTTCCCTGGCCCGGTGTCTGCATCTGGGGTGTTTGTCCTTTTGCTCAGATAGGGTTTCATGGAGACAGGTTTGGTAAAATGGATCTCCGTTCTGATCAAATATATTAAAATATATTTCCATGCTAAATAAGCCGGCGCCTGTTTTGAAGTAATCACCATGATGCACAGTAATTAGGTAGATAGGAATCTACAAAGGGGCTTTTCTTTTGGGAAGGAGGCGCTAATTCCATCTAATACCTGAAGATTTCCCCCAGAAATCAGACTTCCACTTTCTAAAATGTAAGTCGAGATGATTCTCCCCAAATGCTCTGGACGCTGCTGCAGCGGTTCAGAAAATTTGAGCACACGCACAACTAGAGAATTCACTTACTTCCCCAGAATCCAGGCAGAAGCCAAGGAAAACAGAAGTACGTGGGCTTTACAACCAATGCTTTGGCCCTGGAGGCCTGGGGAGATGGCGGTGGCCTCACAGGATGGCAGCCCAGCTTCAAAGGCTTCTCTGCTCACATCGGGATGGGAGCTCCTGAGATATTTTCAGACACTCCTCTGCAGATCTCTCCTCTCTCTCTTTCCATCGCTCCCTCTCCCCGCCCCGCCCCTCGGGTCCTGCCTGACCCATCTGTATCTGGGGGTCACTGAGGTCACAGCCCCCCTTTGCTCTCTCTCTGTTCCACCCTCTAAAGACTTTATCACCAATAAAGGAATTCCTTTTCCCGCCTGCTCCAATCACCACCTGCCTCCAGCTGGAGAACTGTGACATCACTGCTGTGTACATACCCAGACTCACAGTACCGAGGTGGATAGACTTTAGTGATTCCACCTGACTTTTCTTTGCAAAGTTTACTAGAATAAAACAAGACATACCATTGTTTTGAATAAAAATGGGGAGTTTCTACTTCTTTGTGCAGGACTCAAAATTAGGCCTTATGTTTCCCAGGGGTCAGTAATCCATCACAGAGTAATCCATCATAGTTTTTCTGTGGACAAACTATTTTTGAAAAACCTTTTCAGATCTTTGCTTAACTAATGAATGCACAAGCCTTAACACCCGCCCATATCCATAATTCAAACTGCCTTCCTGGACCTGTGGTTTTCAAAGTGTGGTTCCTGGAGCAACGCTGTCAGCATCAACTGGGAGCTTACTGGGAATGCAGGCTCTGGAGCCCCGCCCAAGACGCACTTGTGAGAAACGGGGGGCGGGAGGGGTGGACCCAGCAGCCTGTGCTCCACTGGCCCTCCCAGTGACTCCGATACACTGGGGCCACCGCACCTGTGTCTGCCACTCCAGGTGCAAAGGTCTTGTATGTGACATTGGGGAGTGCGTGTGAAAGGAAGCAGAATCAGGGACCATGGCTTGGACCCCTGCATCCAGGACCTAGTGCAGGCACACCTCTTCTTATTGGGCTTCACTTTAGTGGGCTTCCCAGATAGTGAGCGTTTTTTACGAAGTGAAGATTTGTGGCGACCCTGCATAGAGCCATGCAAAAGGTATCATTTTTTCCAATTGCGTTTGCTCACTCTGTGTCTCTGTGTCACATTTTGGTAATTCTTGCAATATTTCAAACTTTATTATTATTATATTTTTTATGGCGATCTGTGATGAGTGATCTTTGATGTTACTACTGTGGCTCGCTGAAGGCTCAGATGAAGTTTAGCATTTTTTAGCAGTAAAGTATTTTAAAATTAAGGTCTGCACATTGTTTTTCAGACATAATGCTATTGCACACTTAATAGACTCCAGCATAGTGTATCCATAACTTTTATATGCCTGGGGAAACCAAAAATTTGTGTGACCCACTTTATTGCAGTATTTATTGTGGTGGTCTCAAGCCAAGCCCACAGTATCTCCGAGGTCCGCCTGTGCGGATCTGTAAAGCGGACCGGCGTCCCCACGTCGGAGGAGTAGGAAAAAGCCCCACAAAACAGATCACTTTGCGAAAGTTCCAGCATAGGATAAAGGACCCTGCATCTCCATGCGCGGGGCCTCCTCGCACCGCTAGGGGGCGCGCTGGGCTCGCCGAGGCCCGGCGGCCACAGGCTTCCCTCCCAGGTCCTGTCATTCTCTGTATAAACAAGTTACGTGCAAGTGTTTAGGATATAAATTACGACCATGCCGGCTGCCTCGGAAGGAATGTAAACACAGCACTGTGGTCAGAGCAAACTCTGAGACTGACTTCATAATTTATAGCAGCCCCCAAGTAGCCCCGAATAAAAGAAAAAAAATCCCTATTTAACTGCAAATGTGATAATGGGACACAACAAATGTTTAAGTCCCCGCTTAATTTTGGAAAATATAGAAAGGAGGCCTAAAGATTAGGCAGATGGTTAGGACTTTTCAAAACAAGATGTTTTACTGAGACCCTCTTTGGACTGAAACTCAGAATACAAAATCCCGGTGTGGGAGACGCCCACCCAGTGGTATCCGTTCCTGGTGACTGACTGAGACAGTGCTTGCAGGGAATGAGACTCGAAGGCAAGTTCTCAAAAACAAAAGCAAGACCTGGAGAACCTCTCTGCTCGCTCTCGGGTCCATAGTTGC
Organism: Monodon monoceros; assembly: GCF_005190385.1. NCBI lineage: Eukaryota > Metazoa > Chordata > Mammalia > Artiodactyla > Monodontidae > Monodon > Monodon monoceros. The sequence goes on along the minus strand of NW_021703780.1, from coordinate 1,869,167 downwards.
CAGCGCTGCCCGTGAGTCTGCGGGGCTGGTCAGACCAGGCGGAGCTGATGCCCATCGGCCTGTTTCCTTTCTTTTTTGTCCAGAGCTTCAGCAGCTCTGCTTGTAGCATCTGTGATTGGGAAGCCTCAGGAAACCAAGCGAGAAAGGAAAGGGATCGGAGGAGGGAATCCCGAGGAAAAGCATCACTCCCTTGCGAGCGAGAGGAGGCAGCAGAGTGACTAACAGGGAGACAAGTGGGGGCCGCGGCCGCTGTGCCTGAACCGGAGGGCGGCAGACATCTTGTCCTGCTTCTGTCCCTGATGCTCGGGGACTGCCCACACCCTCCACGGGCTTCCCCCTCTGGACGAGGGGATCTGACGGCCACCCGAGGAGCCGGGGCCCTTGCACTGGGCACCTACCCCTTGCTCGGAGCCCGGCCGGGCCGTGGGCAGCCCCGGGTGATGTTCTGCCCCATCACTGCACCCTGTGCTGGTGGCGAAAGGAAAGAGCAAAGGGCAGAACTCGCCGTGTGCACAAGAAAGGCAACAAGGGGGGCACGAAACTTGCTTTCCTCAAGCCTTTATCTTGCTGGGTTTTCTTTTAAGCTCCTTTCACCTTCTGTTTTTTGTTTAGCCAGAAAGAGCGAGGGTGAAGGAAAGAAATAATAGAAAATGTTTCTTCTTCTCTTTCTCTCCTGAGAAGACCCACAATCAGAACCCCGCCTGTGCTGCTCAAGGAGCAGACCCCACACCACGTCAATTACATGACTTAGAAAAAAAAGCCCGCCCAGTGTAGAGTTGCACTGCCCGCTGGTGAGGAGACATGGCGATCGGATGCCCGTGGGGGAAAGAGACACCCCAGCAACTATTTGTTATATACATTTTATTGAAAAAATTTTACATCAAAATAGTTTGGCAAACTGTAAAAGTATACGTAAGTGCAAATATATCCTCCTTTTAAAATACAAGCAAAGTGTGAGTATACACGAAGGTCATAAAAATATCTTTAAACTATGATGGTAGAAAACAACCTTGTAAAAAACGTTGTATTGTCACAATACTGAAGACCACTTTCTTAAACTAGACACATTGTTGCTAAATACTTCCTTGATAATGTTCTTTGGCACCTGTATCCAAAGGTAGTGTTTGGTAAAACACAGCTCTCCCACTGAGCCAGGCAACAAGATGAGGCTTTCTTGAAATCTTGTGCTCGGCACTGTCTTTCAGAAAAGCACACACATTTTCCATAGACAAAGAAACACACACACATAGCCCCTCTGCGTGTTTCAGACCCTGATTACTGAAGGCAAGGGAACCCCCAGAGTTCCATGCTTGTGTTTTCCGCGTGGTGAGTCCTCACCATCTCGGCCGAGGAGCGGAGTTCTCCCTTCTCTGGGAGCCTGCACGAATTCGGGGCATTACCTTGGGGCTATCCTTCTGCCAACGGCAGACAAACATCAGTGCAGGATGCCTGCCTGGCCTGGGGACTCTGGCTAAGTGACCAATGTGCTACGTGCAGCCACGCTGCTCTGGGAGTCCACCTCAGCCTCGCCCCAGGGGCGACAGGGCCTGGCCCGGCCCCTCCCTCCGCTCACATGACACAGGGCTTAATGTCCTGGCAGACGCTCTGGTGGTGGTGGTGATGGTAGTAGGGGCCGCTGGCCGAGGGGTGGAAGGAGGAGACGCTGTTAAAGCTGAGGACGAAGTCCTTCCTGTCGCACACCGGCGTGGAGTGGTGCTGGTATCGGGGCAGCCCCACTGCAAGGAGGGAGAAAAGAAAACTTTTCAGAAACGTTTCTTCCGCTGAGGACAGGGCACATAATGTTGGAAAACTTAATTCAACTTTTGACTCCAAGGGGGTTGGCCTGTCTTTTTGTCGATTGCGGTAAAACTGGGAGAGGAAACCCAGCCCCAGAAGCTTCTCAGAGTTTCAAACTGAAGGCCAAACTGAAGGCCGACTCTGGAATCCCGGGTTGGGGTCTCCTTTGGTTCACACGGGGCCGCAGAGCATAGTCCCCGCGAGGCCAGGCGCTCTGTGCCCGGGTGTCTGTTACTCCCAGAGGCTGGGCGGGGCTCTAACAGTCCCTGGCCCCAGGCCCTGCGCCGGGTCCCTGCCCGCAGGGCTCCAGCCGGTGCTGCTGAGGCCCAGCCCCTGCCCCCGAAACACCACGGTCTCCCTCGCTTCTGGTTTCGAGCCCCCTGCCTTATTTCCCAACCAACTAGCCGGCTCCGAGGAGCAGGCTCTGCACACCAGGGGGGTGACAGAAAACAATCCCACGGCCAGAGAAAGGCCGAGAACAAACGCGCGCATCTCTGTGGGTCGCGCCTCGAGGAAAGCGGGACCCCCGGAGCAGGGCCTGCCCTTGGGTGAGAGCTCGGCTGCGGCCCCTTTGCCGCGGGGGGAGCCTTTGGGAGAGCAGGGCCGGCCCGCAGCCTCTCCCCGGGCCTGAGCCAGGCCTCCGGGAGCCGACTTTTGCTTTTGCTTTCTCGGCGCCTCCGGCCCGGGGGCGCAGTTGGCTGGGCTTCCGGCTCGCTGGGCCCCGCGCTTCTCCCGGCCCGGGCCTCTCTCGGGGCTGGGCTGGGCTGGGCCCTTTTCCCCGAGGCCTTTCTAGTCTCGCGTGCGCGTCGGGGACCGCCCGCCCACGCGGGTGCAGGGCCGGGTTGTTCCGCGCGCGCGAAGACCTTACCCAGCGGCCCGCGGCGCCTCGCCCGGCCGCATCCAGCGCTCGCTGAGCCACCGGGCGGCCCCGCGATCAGCGCCCGACAACACCGACTGTGGCCAAACGCGCGCCCCGACGTGAGCCGTCGCTGCCGCGCAGGTGCGCTTACCCCCGCGTTAAAGCACCTCTTGGTGGCGCTTCCCGCATCTCTAGCCGGCGGGCCCGGCGCTTTGATGGGACCGAAGGACCTAAGAGCCCAGCTCCTTCCTGAAAGGTTCTCAGGAGGCAGAGAGGCCGAGGGGCCTCCCCGAGCACGCGGGCCTGGGCCGCGCAGGCGTCGTGCTGGGAGCGCGCGCTCGGGGCACCTCCTCGGCCTCCCCGCTCCTCGAGGGGCCCTGGGCTCTCGGTCGGCCGCGGCCCGGCCTGGGAGACGCCAGCTAGCCCCGTGGGGAAGAGCGTTCGAGGGGCCGGGAGCCAGAGCACGGCTGGGGGCTGGGGAGAAGCAGAGCGTCCCGGCCGGGCCATGGCCTCCTCGGGGCTCCCAGACTCGGTCCGGAGGGCGCGCGAGCTCCCGGGGGGCCGGCGAGGCAGTGTCGCTTCTCCTCTAGACAGAGTCGTGCTCCCGGGTCCCCGCGCTTCTGGGACCCGTGCGTGCGCCCGGTGTGTGGCGTGGGGCGAGGGCGGCCTCACTGAACGGTCAGAAGGCTCTTTCTGCGCGATTCTGAACGTTGAGGGAAGTGTTTCACGGCAGCCGCGGAAGTTTCACGAACCCGCCTCGGAGTCCCGGTTGCGGCTGAGCAGGGCGGCGAGAGCGCGGAGCGGGGAGCCGGGAGGGGAGCGGATGGGCGGGAGAGCGCAGAGCGCGCCGCCAGGGCTCAGAGGTGATTGACAGCCCGTCCCAGGGGGATTAAAAAACAATAAGAGGGGAGGGTCGTCTGTGTTGGTTACTTGTTGAAATTCCCATAAAACTGAACAAGACTCCGCTCTCAGTGGGTTAAGTCAGGCTAAAATCCTCTCCGGTGTGGTCCTGCCCAGACTGTCTTTGTTTAGTTAACCTCTGAGACCCGCATTTAAAAGGCCTCTTTGGGAAATTTCACCGTCCAGGGAACCAACATCTTTCGCCCATTTCTGGACTTCCTTTCTCCCTGACGCTCTGCCCCACACCGATGCACGAACATGTAATGTAGGTGTCGTCGTCCTGCGAACCCTTTTCTAATCGGGGCGGGTGAGTGTCAGCTAGAGCCCCCGCTTGCCGGGCAGACCAGCCTGCCTACGAGGGGTTAATGTAAGGGTTTATCTCCACTGTCCCCATAAACCTGGCTAAATATTCAAATTCCCTCCTCCACCCCCATCTGTCCCCTCCCACCTTTCAGCGCCTTGGGCGAGTCAATAAATTTTCAAAATCTGCAACCAACACAATTTACACCATCAACACGACAAGGGGCGCCCAACGGGCAGGCGTTTCTCAGGGGAGCCTCGCTGCGGGCCCCAGGTCCTGCTGGCCTAGGCCGGACCCATGTGTCATCAACTTGGGTCCACCGTGGGGGGAGGCAGGAGACTCCTCCACCGCTTGGCGCCTCTCCTCCCTGGCAACACTTTCCTTTTGTGCAGGGTCCTGGAACCCCTCTGCTTTCCTGGCGTCCCTCCCTCCTTTCCCCTCCTCTCAAACCTCGCCCAGCGGAGCCCCTCCCCACGCACACGGCAGGTACCGAGCATCTCCCTTCTGGACATGTACTTTTGGGTGAAAGTACAGCAAAACCAATTTGAAAAAACGACACAAGAAAGCAGCCACAGTGCCTTGGCCAAGGTCCCCTAAGGCCACAAGGCTTCCCCCTAAGCTAAGTCAGGCCTGAGACTGGAGCCCTGCAGTCCGTGAGGACACTCGGAGAGCCCGAGGACACAGGCACTTGACTCCATCCTCCTCGGGGTGAAAATTCTGGAGGCCCGGCAGGGGCCAAGCCTGTCGGGGAAGGCCCAGTGACCCCGACCCCACCCCCCATAGGATGCCAGCTTCCCCTGGGCCTCGGCCACCCAGAGCGGGGAGGCCTAGAGGCGACGCGCCGGCGGGCCAGGCCCCGTGTTACCTGGGAGGTCCTCGCGGGCGTTCTGGTGCAGGTAGCTCTGCTCCAGCGAGTAGGTGGACATGCTGGTGTGCAGGCCGGCCGGGGCCGCGGGGGTGCCGCCCGGCGTCAGGGCGGGCGGCTGCTTGAGGTAAGGCGAGGCGCCGGGCGAGCTCCAGTGCGCCGCGGGGCTGGTGTAGGGCGAGTGGCACTCGATGGCGCTCGCCACGGCCGGGGACGAGGGCACGGGGCTGCTGCTGCTGTCCGGGCCGTAGTCCCCGCCGCCGCCCCCGCCGCCGCCGCCCCCGGCCGCGCCGACGCCCCCCGGCCCGGCGGGCACCGGGCAGCTGGCCATGTAGGTGGAGCCCGGGTTGGGCGACATGTGCGGGACGTGGTGGTGGTGGTGGTGATGCGGATGCGCGTGGCCCGGGGCGCCGGCGCCCGCGTCGTAGCCCGCGGGCATCATGTCGAGGCCGCCGTAGCCGCCTTGCCCGTGGCAGCCGAGCGGCGCCGATGGCGGCGCCTGGAAGTCGAAGCCCTGCGGCAGCAGCGAGGCCCCGAAGCCCAGGCCGCTCACCACGCGGTGGTACATGGGCTTGAGCGCCTGGCACTTCCGCCTGAAGCCGCGCGGCCGGCGGCGGAACGAGCCCTCCTCGAACATGAACTCGCTGGCCGGGTCGATGGTCCAGTAGTGGCCCTTGCCCGGCCGCCCGAGGCCCTTGGGCAGCTTGATGAAGCACTCATTGAGCGAGAGGTTGTGGCGCACGGAGTTCTTCCAGCCCTGGTAGGCGCCGCGGAAGAAGGGGAAGCGCGCCTGCAGGAACTGGTAGATCTCGCTGAGCGTCAGGCGCTTGGCGGGCGAGCTCTGGATGGCCATGACGATGAGCGCGATGTACGAGTAGGGCGGCTTCTCGGGCCGCCGCAGCCCCGAGCTCGCCTTCTTGGCGCCCGCGCCGCTGCCGCCCGCGCCCC
>NW_021703780.1:1849594-1858497 GCF_005190385.1 Monodon monoceros | reverse complement strand
GCCGCCCCGGGGAGGGCGCGCTGGGCCAGCGCTCACTCCTCCCCCCCGGCCGGCCGCCCGCTCCCTCGCTTATCTCTCTCCTCGCTCTCCGGGGTCCCCCTCGGCCTTTTAATTCCTCTCTCGGATGCTCTCCGTCTCCCCCACCCACCCCCTTTCAAACCGCGGGATCGCAGGCCGACTCACATTGTGACGGGAAGACGCCCACCACGCCCCGCAAAACTCGGCCCCCTAGACTTTAGGAAATCGTCCTTCTCTTAGTCCCGGACAGCACCCCTGCCCCCCATCCCAAAGCCAGCCGCCCCTGGCGGAGCGGACCCACCCCTTCTCCTCCCCCCTTCCCCCTCCTCCTCTCCTCCCCTCCCCTCCCCTCCCCCTTCCCCTCCTCCTTCCCCTCCTCCCCCCTCCTTCTCCTCCCCCTCCTCCCCCCCGGCCGGTCCTGGGCCGGCCGAGTGGTGCTGCCGCGGGTGCCGCCGCCAGACCTCCTTAGCCGCTGCCCCTGCGCCCGCACTGACACCGTCTGTCAGCTCATTTAGACATTGCCGCCTCCGCCACACGCCGGGGTGCCCGCGACGCCCAAAGGTAACGTGCCAACCCTCTCTCCTGTGACGGGCCTGCGGGCTCCCACCGCTGTTAGCAGAGGGCAGAGGCCAGGCTCCTTAAAGACTCTCCTTTTTAGAGACCCTGGAAACGTGGTCGAAAGGACTCCTGTTTGCATTTGTTTCCACTTCCTTTCCGTTTGCCATTTGATGTTTTGTACGAAATGCAGAAAGAAGGCCGCGCTGAGTGACAGGAGTGAGATAGCTGTATTTGTACTCAGTCCTGAAGGGGTGTGCAGCTGTCACGGGGTTTACACCCCCAGGCCCCGTGCCGCCCACCCAAGCGTGCCTGCCATCTCGAGGCTGGCTTCCGTGGGACGACACCCCACCCAGTGTGCCTGGGTCCTCTCCATCTAAGTGAGAGTCAGGCTGGGAGAGAGGATGTGCCCTCGGAGGAATCACTCCCGGTGAGACCGGACAGTTAGTTATTGGATTACACGTGCAAGGAAACGTCGTCTGACCAGGGACGGGACTGGAAGTGGGAGGAGAACAGGAGGCCTGGGAGCCTCCGGGGCCGCACGGGGCTGATGGGGGAGGCCCCCAGGGGAGGTGCTGTGAACCGCGGACCACAGGGGCGGCGGGGCCGGGCGCCCCTCTGCGGCTGCTCAGAAAGGACCGGGGTGCAAGCGCGCGCGCTGGGCAGGCTGGGGAGTCGGGGCGGGGGCGGGGAGAAAGGGAGAGGGCGCCAGGTCTGGAGAGGGGGGCAGCCGGAGCCCCCGGGTGGAACAGGCCCGGGGCAGGCCCTGGGGCTGCACCCGCTCTGCGTGCCCAGGAGTGCTGGGGTTGCTTCTGGCCGGGTGTGCCGGTGGGGCAGGAGAGGGAGGGGTGCGAGGGGTGCGAGGGGGAGGCTGGGGGCTGGGTTGGGCTGGCCCCAGACAGTGACCTGAAGTTGAGTGGAAGCAGGCTTTTTCCATCAAACCCTGCCTGGATACCACACACAGAGACCGAGTGTCAGTTTACTGCCCTGAGCCCGGCTCCTTTTCCCTAAGCTCCAGTGTAATTAGACAAAGAAAACCTAAATTAGCTGAACAGGCGTCGACAGCTTCCTCCAGAGCACCGCTGGTACCTACATGGGAATGTGTCCCAAAATGGCTTGATTGTAGCTGCGAGTCAGCTAAGAAAACACGGCCCAAATGAACTCAGTTTACTGCTCATTTCCAATAGAAAAAAGAAACAAGCCGCTCTTTTCCGGATGGGATGTTTTGGTTGAGTTGGGGAAGGGGGTTTGCAGTTGTTTCCACTTCTAAGAATTCCTTTCTGAGTGACTGGTGAGCTTTTTTTTTTTTTTTTTTTGATAGGGCCCCATTAATTTCATGGTATTTTTTTCTCTTATCCCTTTTGTCATTTTACAGGGAATAACTTAATTATAAGTGAAGTGGAAGTATTCAATAAATAGAGTGTGTTCACTAAATAATGAAATGCGATAGAAACTGGAGTGAGGAGAACAGAGTATCTGAGAGGAGCTCCCCTGACACAGACTTCTGTGTGTGTGTGTGTGTGTGTGTGTGCGCACGCGCGCGTGTAAGCAGTGGGAAGAGAACTGGCCCAGCTGAGAAGCAGAGGGACCAGGAAGGCAATCATCTCATTTGGAGGTGGGGGTGGTGGGCACTGGATCTGGGAAAAATCCAGCAAGTGGACATATCGCTGGCACTGGACCCTCTCTGATTTTCTGCGCCTGGGAATTCTAGGGCCTGGATCTCAGGCCCTAAAAGGCTTTAAGACCCAGAGAGTGAAGAATAAAAAGCACTGACCCTAAAATCCAGGCAGGGCTAGTAATGACCTTACACACCAGTAGTTCCCAGTCTTTTTGAGAATATGATGGAAGCTATGGAGCCTTCCTCCAGAAAAAAAATATTCTCAATTTGCCTGGGATTTTAGGGGGTCCACAGATACTCATTAAAACCCGAAAACTCTATACATTTTTAGTTTCTACCAGTTTATCTGATTCAGTGATCAAGGGTTTTAAAAATCTCCCTTCCCATCCAAGTGACAGTGGTATCCATTTTACCTAAACCCTCTGAACTTGCAAGAAATGCCCACTTATAGTTTGGGCAGCCTTCCAGAAGGCCAGGCAGGTCCTGGACAGGCAGCAGGCTTTGGAGAGCAGGTCTGCAGACCTGGAGCCCCTCTCCACAGGGGTCTTAGTGCTGCCCTGTACTCCAGGACTGTCCGGAGGTCGGTGCCCTTCTTAGTTATCTGAGCAGGAAGGGGCCCTTCTTCAGACCACTTTCTCGGAGACCCCCCTTCTACCTGTGGAAACTGTTCCCCTGGCAGAGACCCCTCAAGTCTAGAAATTTGTTCCTTGTAGATTTCACGGGCATAAGCCTTTACATTCATATCATGGGACCGCCACATGGTCTCGGTACCTTCCCCTTTAGGGATAAGGAAACTGAGGCTCAGAAAGGTCAGACGGTTTGCCAAAAGTCGCACGTGGGCAAGTGACAGAGCCGGCCTGCAGCTCAGGGCTGGGGTCTCCATCCACTGCTGCTTCCACTATGGGGCAGCAAAACAAAGTCTCAGAAGTTTGTCTTAATTACTGATTTATACAGATCTCCTGGGTGAGAATGCACGCGATAACCGATTATGTCAAACTCTCTGTCCCTGGCAGGAATACCTGAATTTCTGCGTGGGAGACGGTTGAGAAGGAAAAAGCTGTGATTGTCTGTGAAATAGTTTTGCTCGGGAGGCTGCCCTGTCTTGGAGTTCTTCCTGATTGACTTTCACTGTCTTATAAACTACAAAAGTCTTGACTTCTTTCTTATGGGAAGGAAAGGTATGGTTCCTTAAAATGACTGCAGATCCGGCCAGGCGCTCCTCAGTTAACCAGAAATACTGGGGGGTGCCCCTGTATTTCTCAGAAATACCGTGAGCTGACCCCTCGGGTAGACTGTCTCCATCTGGGCCGCGGATTCCTTTCTGCTGCAAACCCCAAGGTCCCGCCCCTGCTCCAGCGCAGGGGAATGTAAACTTCAGGAAGCCTGGGTTTCTCAGGTTTTGTCCTGTAATCGGCGTTTTATTCTAGGAAATCTCTTCATTATTGCGGTTTACGTCTTATGTTCTTAGCGTGCTTCCCCTGCCGCGTGGGTTTTACACGAAATGGCTTAGACTAAACCAGCTACCCACCGGAGAGACCCACCCTGTTGGCGGCCCTCTGAAGCCTCCCCTTGCGGGCACCTCTGGCCCCGCGGCCGCCCTTCCTTCCCCAGCCCAGCAGAACTCCGACGCAAAGCGGCCACCCTGTCCAGTCTGTGCTTTGGTACAAAGTTAACGTGTGTGTCGAGAGGCCTTTCCAGACAGCGGTGGGCACTGCATGCTGAGGCCTAGGGGGTGAGCCTGTGTGGGGAAGCGCCCCAGAGGCCAAGCTAGAGATGCTTATTTATAACAGAAAATGCGTCCGCGGCCGCGAGGCCATGAGGAGGCGCCAGGGCGGGCTTGGAGAGGGCACCTGGGCCAGAGCGGTAACGGCGGGAATTTTACACCCTTGTGGACGTCTGTTCACCTTCCTCGGTCCAGAGGCCCCAGACCTCCTGGTTTGAAAGCAGCCACCCAATTCCAAATGTTTATTTAGATAGATTCTTCCGCTCTCCAACGCCTGTGTTCCGGGCAGGGCTCTTTTTATAGCCACCTTCCTGAGAGATCCGCGGATGGGCCCCAGATCCCCTGCGCCTGGCGGTGGGCAGACTTGATCACCCTCTTGGCGGGATCGGCGGTGCCTGGAGAGGCGAAAAGGGGTCCAGCCTGCCAAAGCCCCTTCCCAGGAGGCCGCACCTCTTCCCACCTCTGCGGCTGCCCGGGCTTCAAGGCCCAGCTTCCTACCCTGGGAGACGCGTTTTGGGGGGTGGTCCCGGGAGCCGGCCCGTCTGCCCGGTTCGGCTCTGCAGTGGACCGGCCTTGGGCCTCGTGGACAGCCTTCTGCGTTTATGTGGCTGCGTTTATGAAGGCCGGGGCTTGCGAGGAGGGTTTCCATGGCCGGGACGGCCACTCCTAACAGGCAGCTTCCAGCGGCGAAGGAAAATTAGGGAAGCCTGTCCCACCGGTTCCCAGTCTTGGGAGAAAAAAAGCGGAACAAGTGTGGGTGGGGTGCCCCTCTGCAGGACCACCGTGAGGCGGCTTGGGTTGCTGGAAGGGAACCCCCGCTGATGACACAGAAACCGTGGAGCCAGGCTGTGTCTTAGGAGTGAGCCCGAAGGCACCCTGAGCTCGAAGTCCCTTCCCCTGCGCCCACCCTGCTGTGCCCCTGCTCTGCAGCCCCCCCCTTGGGAGGCCCCGTGCCCCGCTTCTGCTTCCCAAGCTCGGGAAGAAGGTGGGTGGCACGCTGGGCAGGCCCGGCTGGCGGGAGCAGAAGGAAGGAGGGTGCCCGCCCTGGGCTGCGGAGGCATCGACCAAATGCTCGCGCTCGGAGGTCGCAAGGCCGCGCCTCGGACGCACCCCGCCACGACGGAGAGGCCAGACCGGCCGGCTGCGGGTCCGCGGGCCTGGAGGCGCCCTGGGGGTCCCAAACCGGCCGAGTCGGGCTTTCTTCTCGCGTCTGGCTCGCCTCCTCCCCTCCTGCCCTACCCCCTCCAATAAATAAATATTCCCCGGGGCAGCGAACCCCGCGGGGCCCGAGCCGCGATGGATGAACTTCCTGGAGCATCAAAACTCCCCTCCTGTCTCCCCGCTGCGCTCAGGATATGGGGCGCGCTCGCTTCTCTTCAGAAAAGGAAACGTAGCTCTTCCAAAAATATAAATCAGCTCTGACGTCCAAATATTTCTTTTGTCCTCCAGCATCCTCTGCAGGGATAAATAAAACGTGCTCGGCGCCCAGAGCCCGACTCGGGACCTCGGGGCGCCCAGACGCCGCCTTGGAGGAGCTGCCTTTCGGAAGCCTTCCCTCCAACCCATCCCCCATTCCCCCCCCCCCCCCCCCCCCCCCCCCCCCGTGCCTGGTGGTCGGTCCTTTGCGGAGGCGGCCTGACCCTCTGTCGCCTGGGAAGCCCGCGGGAGGGGGAGGGAGTGCTCACTGGTGCTGGGACTGAGGGGCCGGGAAAGCACCCGAGGCCGCGCCTAGACAGGCCCCAAGGCCGCCTCCCCAGGCCCACCTTGCTGTCGAGGTTCGCCTCTTCCCAAGGAGGGAGCGGCTGCAGGTTTCCCGTAGCAACCCGAGGGCAGTCTTCTCTTCCAGGCGGGCATAGAGGGCGCTGAGACGGACATCTCTGAGGGCTGCAGCTCCACGGGAGGGAAGAGGCTGCGGCCTGGCTGAGGCTTGGTCCCAGGGGTTCCCAGCCCATCCAGCCTCCAATGGTTTGACCCGAGTCATCTTTACGCGTCCCCCCCATCTCCCTCCTCCAATTTGGGAAATGTGGACGGACAGTTTTGGGTTGGGGTTCGAAAAGAAATCTCTACCAAGGGAAGGCACATGTAGCAGGGCACCTGAGGCGCTGGCGTAGGAGCCAGAGGAGTCAAAGTAGAGCATCCCAGGGGCCGCTTTTCACCCTGTGCCCTGACGTCCTGGTGTTGGGAGCCCACCAGCCTTTTTGCCGTCACCCCCCGCCCCCAATCACCCTGCAGCGCCCCCACCGTGCAACCTGAAGGGCTTCGGTGTCGGCCGGTCCAGGTGAGGCGTCTCCACCTGCCCGGGACCCCCTCCCCGCCTCCCCCTTGGCCAGGAGGTTCTGGTCCAGGCCTAGGGCTCCAGGCTGCGTGGTGGGGGGCTGTTCTCCAGCCCCCCTCTCTCCAGGGGGGTCTTTATTGATGAGCTGCCTTCAAACCCCCGCCCCAAACGCCCCAGAAGGGTTTAGACGATCCATCACCCGCCACTTCAAGAATGCTTCCTTCCTTTCAAACAATCCTCGCACACCAGACGGGCTGCGATGGGGAGGGGCGCGCACTTGAAAAGGGAACGCTATATAATCAACGTCCAAGCCATCCCGCAACCTTTCGGAAACAGGGACTCAGGCCAAAAATCCCTCTAGATGATTTACGCGGCCTGATCGTCCCTCCCTCCACGTGGACTCTGCCCTGTGCCGGCAGCGCAAGGCCAGCGCACACCCGGCTCCAAGGCGCGTCCACCCGAGCGCATCTCTGTGGGTGGTTCGCATTTGAGGGGAAAGCGCTTTTCATCTTGGGGTTCAGGGCAAACGGAGTCTCGGCCTGGCGGGCCACGGTGTCCTTGCTGGTGAGAGGGGTGAGCCGGGAAGGCCAGGCATGGTTTTCTGGAGCCGTCAGTGAGTGTCACCCTCCAGCCGTCCAAGAAAGTCCCTGGTGTCTCGGTCCCGGGCTGGCCTCCCCGCCTCCTGGGCGCCCGCGTGGAAAGAGCAGGAGTTCCTCTCGCTTCCGCTGGGTGGCGCCAGGCCCTCGGGAATCGCGGTCCCCGCGGGTCCCTAACCCGCCTCGCGCGCCCCGTCCCCGCAGCCCGGCCCCAGGCGGACTGAGTCCTGCAGATATACTCGCTCACCTCGGACTCCGTTGGCCACCTTAGGACACACCCTGCTTTCCCGACCCCTCCAGCCCTTAAAATAGAAGGAGGCCAGTCGCATGCCTGGGACCCCTCCACGGAAATGCGCCCTCCTTTTCAAACATGGGTCTTGCTGAAGAAAGTCTGGCTTCGGTTTGGCCCTTCTGGTTTCCCACAGCCAGCAAGGGGCCGGGGCGGCGTCTTTGTCTGCAGCCTGCCTGGAGCTCTGGGAGCCGAGGTCTAACAGAAAACAGACGACAGACAGACAGCCGGGCACCCGGACAAGCCAGCCTCTTGGTTCGGGGAAGTGCTTTCCACTCTGGACCGCTGTGAAGAGGCTGCAAGACCATCTCTTGTCTTCTGGGTCTACAGTGACAGAAAGACAACTTTTTGCCTTTATTATTTCTCATTCCTTTTAACTCAGGAAAGCACCCTACACTTGTCCTGGCGGAAGCCTGCAACATAGAAGGGAACTTTGGGGGTCCTTTGGGGCAGGCTGCATACCCAGGTGGGGTAACAGGCAGGGTAGTGGTGGGCTTGGGAGTGGAAAGGCCAGGGCTGCTGGATTTGGAACCAGAGACCAAGATGTCCCCTACTGGCCTTTCCTCTGCGACACCGACTCAGGAGCTACACTTTATAGGAGATAAGAAGGCATTCTCCATGTAGTCTGACTTTTATTTTAAAACTCCTAAAAATTAACGGTATTCAGGTATACCTTACATACAATAAAATGAAGAGGTTGAGTTTTTATTGTTCTTTTTATATTTTTTCTTCGTACTAAAAGTTTCATAACGCACAGAAGTGGAGGGCTGTATACCCATCACCTGGATTTAACAGTTATCAAGATTTTGCCACACTTGCTTCATTTATCTCTTCTCTGTCTCTCTATTTTCATTTCTTGCTGAAATATTTCAGGGCAAATGCAGATGTCGTGTTTTTAAAAGGCACCTTATTACTCCTCCCCACGCCCTCCGGCTCTGGCTCTCTCATACCTAAAATTATATTTTAGTGCCGACAAGCACAGTTCCTTAGGGAAGCTGGAACTAGGGCCGGGACATTGTTTCTGGATGTGTGTTTTATAAGCACAACTCTTTATCCTCCTGCCCACTCCCCCCCAAGTGACTCCCAGCCCCAAGTTTCTTGGCTTTTCCCTGCCTGCTGGAGCTGCCAGGAGGTGACGGACGTTCCCTCCATCACTGGGGCTGGGTGTGTGCTTTGGAGCAAGCTGTGGCAGGGGCACTCGTCTGTGCAGTCACCAGCGTCACCCCCACGCTGCATCCACAGGTTCACCAGCTCCTACGTACAGAATTCATTTTATTGCAAGGTCACACGTGTCCTTGTGATGTATGTGTGTGTATGTTTATCCTTGTGGACCATACAGTACTTTCCAGTCATTTACCCAGACAGTGGCCAGCCTGGAAAGACTTTTTCATTTGGTTTGAAAGTGCCTGTGGAGGATTTTGAACTAGGCTGGGGTGTGAAGGGATCCGGGGGAGGGGGGAGAGTGAACCAGGAAGCCCTGGTCGGCCCCTATCCCCAACGCCCAGTCGGTACCAGGACTCTGTACAAATATTTCATAAATATTTGTTAGTTGATTTGTCTGATTTTTCCTGCTCCCCCAAACCATACACGTTACCTTGTTCTTAGCAACCCCCAATGTAGCCGGAGCAGCGATGTGGTGTCATAGGTGGCCCTAGATTTTGTTTGACAATTGTACCTGCTCCAGGTGACCTTGGGTAAGTCTGTGAGTTTCAATTTCTTCCTTTCTTCCTTCCTTCCTTTCTTTCCTCCTTCCCTTTTCTTTCTTTCTTTTTCTTTCTTTCTTTCTTTCTTTCTTTCTTTCTTTCTTTCTTTCTTTCTTTCTTTCTTTC